>NW_008702289.1:0-990 GCF_000695815.1 Acanthisitta chloris
TTGGGTTCTTAGGTATTCACAGAGAAATTTCTCATTACTGCATTTACAGTGACAGCCCTATTTATTAACTTCTTAAGATTTATGTGTCTGTATCTTGAATGTATCTAACAGAGCTATACACTATTATTTATTGTTGATAGCACAAAGGCTTTGTTTACAAATGAGTTCAGTTAATTAGACTGATACAATAACTTTTACAAGTTAATAAATGTCTTAATATAATGAAGTTTGCTACTTCCAAAGCAAAAAAGTACATGTGCCTAAATTTACCCTTGAAGCAAAGGCTTAAATTATACAGTTAAATTAACTTGCAGGGCAGGGGAGATAAAGGAGGTTTGAAAATTTTTTTTAAAGTCTAAAATAAGTTGTTTTCACACTTCCGTGTTATTCCCATGAAAGATTTCTAAACCTAATATTGGTTGCTAAGTTTAACAAATCACAACTCATTACAACTTGTTTCCTTACTTTAATATCCTGCAGATACATATAACATATATATGTTATATGTATCTGCAGGATATTAAAGTAAGGAAACAAGTTGTAATGAGTTGTGATTTGTTAAACTTAGCAACCAATATTAGGTTTAGAAATCTTTCATGGGAATAACACGGAAGTGTGAAAACAACTTATTTTAGACTTTAAAAAAAATTTTCAAACCTCCTTTATCTCCCCTGCCCTGCAAGTTAATTTAACTGTATAATTTAAGCCTTTGCTTCAAGGGTAAATTTAGGCACATGTACTTTTTTGCTTTGGAAGTAGCAAACTTCATTATATTAAGACATTTATTAACTTGTAAAAGTTATTGTATCAGTCTAATTAACTGAACTCATTTGTAAACAAAGCCTTTGTGCTATCAACAATAAATAATAGTGTATAGCTCTGTTAGATACATTCAAGATACAGACACATAAATCTTAAGAAGTTAATAAATAGGGCTGTCACTGTAAATGCAGTAATGAGAAATTTCTCTGTGAATACCTAAGAACCCAA
>NW_008702290.1:0-979 GCF_000695815.1 Acanthisitta chloris
ACACGTTTTGAAATTAGTAGTGGAACAGTCCATGTTCCATTACTAATCATTTGGAGCATCTGGACTCTTCCCTATCTTCAGTGCAGTTACATCAAGTAACCACTTTTTTAGGAGTTGTTCCCAGCATTGATCTTCTCTACTTCACTACCTGTTGTCTTTAAAGCCCATTACTCCAACAGTTCTTGTATAAACACTGTAAATTCGTGTTCAAGACAGTCTTTCTAGGGTTGAATAGGCTAAATTAGGGCTAGGGTTGATATTTCAAACCAATTGAATTTGGACCTGAAAGGAAGCAACCACCCAACTCAGGTTTATAAATAACTGTGATTTTAAAACTGAAGAGATGTCAAAAGATGTCTGATGCCCTAGTGAGGCAAAGATTGCCCTTCTGTCCAGTCCAATAACTGTATTTGTTGGTTCAAGTAATACCATTTCCCAAAGATATTAAGATAGGCATTGCATGAGAGAGGTTATTACAACCTTATCTCCCAAGCTAAGGAGACATTCAGCTTTAGGTAAAGGAACAGTGCAGCTAATAGGCCTTTTAGTCTAGATGCAATACAAGTTTTATGCCACTTTATTATTTTAAGCTGGGTAATAGCAGGTGTGTGTCTCCAATTGTTTGTACCTGTATGTTTTAGGGACATGCAGACTATATAGTCAATAGCTTGGCCTGGTACTCAGCACCCACATTTGTGTGGCCTTTTAGGGCTCCTGTACCCCAGGGCACTATCTAACCTCTGGCCTGTAGAAGGCAATGAACACTTAGATTTAACAGATTCAGAGCTGACTTTAAAATACACATGCAAATATAAAGCTTCTCACAGGAGCATCAGCTCTGCAAATTGTTAGTGAAGCACCAAACTAAAGCAGGCAGTGTAAAATACAGGTGCTTCTCCTTATTCTTAAAGGACTTCCTCACAATTTTTACATTTTACATTGTGTTTGCCCTGGGACGTGGTGGCTGCCCCAACCTTGG
>NW_008702291.1:0-986 GCF_000695815.1 Acanthisitta chloris
AGGATTCAATCAGCTTTCTGGGCTGCTTGGCCTCACACATGCACAGCCTCTCCCCTCCTTCCCTGGACACTCCTGGGAGCAGAGTCCTGCTGTGCAACATCCATTCTGGCGGCAGTCGGGACAGTGTCCTTGCTTGAGTAGGCTGGTGTAGGGCAGCCGACACAAAGGGCTGTCCAGAATGAGTGTGGACATCACATCTATGCATAACTTGCTTTTAATGGCTATTAATTACTTAATTGTGCTCGTCACGGCTCTGCTGAAGACAATGGTGTTAATTGCTCACAAACAAGCTCTGGACATGTACAAGCTGTAAGAGAGACAGCAAGTCATTTAAATCCCATCCCCTGCAGGTTTGGCCCCTCCTCCTCCTCATTTCCACCTGCCACAGGAAACATAATTCTAGTGGTTTGCTCCAGGCTCTCTGGGTTAGTTTTTCAGATGATTTTCATGTTGACATGATTACCCAAGGTCTTACTTCAGGGTGCTCTCACCTCGTTAGATACTATCAAAGCATGGAGGATTGTTTCTAGCAGCTTGAGGGGGTCACCTCAAGTGTGAGAGATGGGGTAGTCCCTTCCCTGCATCAGGAGAAATGGGAAGCAAGAAGAGGAAATGAAACCTCAGGATCCTTGTAGAGCCGGGGCTGGGCTGCAGCAAAGTCCCTGAGCTGGGCTGGTGCAGCAAGTTCTGTGAGACCAGAACAGTGAAAAATTCAATTTTAAGCACAGGCGGCTCAGGATAGGCCTAGTGTCTTTGAAGGAAAGCAGCAAGTCCTCACTGTGGAAGAGTAACAAACAAATCAACTTACAAAACACAACACAGGCAGAATCTCAAACCAGCACAGGCTCCAGGCAACAGAATCAATGGCAATCACGTTTTCCCAGCCACCAGGCATCAGACACGGTTTTAGGGTGGGAGGAGGAGGAAAAATGCAAACTTGAATTCCTGTGGGTGAAACCAAGCAAATCCATGGATACAGCATCAAG
>NW_008702292.1:0-985 GCF_000695815.1 Acanthisitta chloris
TTGGAAGATGATTCCACTGCCCTAGAAGGTGTCTCCAAGTGTCTCCACCCTCTCTGCAGGCACTGACCATCCCAAAAATCCTTTCCAGAGGTCACCCCCTCAATTTCCTCACCAACCACCTCATTCCACTCCCCTCCCCCTGATCCCCCAGACATCCCACCAGGGTCACCAAGCAGGAGGGAGAAGATTTTCCCAGTCTGGATATCTCCTGTAGCCACTGAGATATGACCACCATGGGGGGGAATTTGGCCCACAGAAGACCACAAGCAGGATGAGACCCTCCAAACCTCCAAGGAATGATATCTCCAGCAAAGATCAGGCTGGAATTTGGCTGGGAGTAACCTCTTCCAGCTGGGCACTGGGAGGGGAAATACCTCCATCAAAGCTTTGAGGAGGTTTCTTGTCTTTTCCTTATTAATCACAGGAAAAAACACAGGTCCTTTCCCCTCCCATAAATCTTGAGGTGGCCTCAGCCTCGTTTGCTCGTGTTGTGTCCCAGTTCTGCTCCTTTGCTGGCCAAACTGGGGAGGAGAACCTCCTCCCAGCAGCACCAGGATCCCGTGGGGGGCTCAGCACATGCTTAAAGTTAAGCAAACATTTCCTTGCTCTGCTGAGCTCAAGGCATTGAAATTCCTGAGCTGAATTTCCTGGTGTCTCTGGAGAGTCTTTGCCTCTTCCATCATAGAGGTGAGACTGAGAGGAGGAGAAACTTTATCTTTGCAGGAAAAACTGAGATTCCTCTCCTGCATCTAAAGCAGGACCTGAGCCTTTAGCACAAAGATCCTCAGAACTCATCAAGAAGCCCCAAAAAATAGTGAACTTGGAGGAGTTAGGAACATTTTTAGTGTTGACCTAAGAGCTAATTACGTCTCTGCTGACTTTGAGGGACAAACTTCAGGTGTGGTGGGTGGAAACTCAGGCATGGTCAGTCCAACCTCTCTCTCCTTTCACTTGTTGGTGATAGAGAAGCAAAGATGGACATGGA
>NW_008702293.1:0-1000 GCF_000695815.1 Acanthisitta chloris
ACCACATTGATTCTATGATTCTATGATACATGGTCCTGGAGTTCCTTGCAATATGCAAAAATAAATGTCACCTTCTATGCATCAGAAATCCAGCCTAGATGAAGGTACAAGTTTAGCTGTTCTGCCTTCCTGTGTCTGAATATAGTAAGCTGCAGTTTAATAAACTGTGTCCTGCATTAAGTCATTAGCCACACATCTTTGCCATATGACATACAGATATTAGAGAAAAACCTTATCACTCCTATTACTAGAAAACCTGAAAGGGATAGGGAGTAGGTTACATAAAAGAATTTATCAGACTGCAAAGAATGTAAAAGCACAAATTACTCATCAGTCTGATTTAAGGGGAAGATAGCCACTCATTTTCAAAACTGATAATCAGTAGTAAAACCTCCAGCATGTAAGTGCTGTGGATAATCATGAGGGTGTGACTTGAAAACATTGGCCCACTAAGCTTTGTCTGTGTTTGAGATGCGATGCTATCTCTAAGGTCTTGGAGGAAGGGGGTTGTGTGTTTATGGTGCAAGGCAAAGAGGAATAGAGCTGGAGACTGTGTTTAAGCCCAGATAAATTAAATTAGAATGCTCTTTCCACATCCCAGTGGCTTTTTTCTTTTTTATTACAACTGTTAATTGTGTGTTTTCCCAAAGTACCAGATGTTATAATAATCATTGTGTTGAAGTCACAGCTGTAGTGGTTCTAAGAAGCTGTATGTGCTGCAGGCAATTGCATGCACTCCAGTGCTTAAGAGGTGAATAGTGTCAGAAGAACTTGAATCTTATTTCTGAGTAGGCAGGGTAAAGAACTCCTTCCTTTGGAGAAGTTTTCTTTCCAAGTACAGAATTCCACAAGTTTCTTAGATAAACCTGTCATTAGGCTAACTGGCCTTTCTTCTTGATAGGTGCTTTGTATCACTAAAGTGGAGAATCATCATAGAATCATAGAATTGAGGAATACACCTGGTACAGGTAGCTCACTGTCGTGGTTTAACCCCAGGCAG
>NW_008702294.1:0-1000 GCF_000695815.1 Acanthisitta chloris
ATATATATATATATGCACTGTAGGCGACGTGGGTGGTTTTTCATGTTTACAGAGAGATATAATTATGAATGACATGAAGGTTATACAGCAGATTTCTTTAATCTTCTAAAGGTTTGTTAGTCATGTGTCACCGTGTACCTGGTTTTTATTTATTCAACATCTGTATTCCTTTGTCATCTCATTGAAAGGGTTTCTCTAGAAGGGCTGCGGCAGTAGTCGCAGCAGTCGATACCCAACAGCTACGGGGGCTCCTCTGTCTGGCAGAGCCCTGAGGGTCCCAGAGCAACTTCTGTTGTGACACAGGGTTTAACCGAAAAGGAGAGGGACCTTCCTGTCACCTGCTGCTCAAAAAACAAACAAGCAAAGCCCATAGTAGTTTGGGTCTGAGCCCTTGGAAAGGTTGCTTAAGGATGTGTGAAAGCTTGGCAAGGCACATCAGAATTCCAGAGTTGGTGAAATAGTGGTGTGACCTCTATTTGGGTGGCAGTGGGGCAGATGACCTTTTGCATTAGTGAACTGCCAGGGTGTGGGGAAGACAGCCTCTCTGGAGCTGCCTGTGACTAGGGCTCCTCAGAGAGCAGGGACTGAAGCCACTCACCATGCCTTGTGGGGTGACAGTATTGCTATGATGAGGCATTGGGGTGGCAACATCTCTGGAGGTACAGTCCCTTGCTGGCGAGATCCGTGTTGCAGTGGTGCTTGGAGGAGGACTACGGTCTGACCAGTGACCACTGTATGTGTGAGGAGTTGGGGAGGACATGGCCAGTTCTCTCTGAATTGAGCCAGTAATGAGTGGAGGCAGAGAGAGCAGGTCTGCCCAGTCCTGCTATGTGGCGGACAGTGATCCAAGGCAGACCCTGAAATGTACAGGGTAATTTTTCCATTTGCTGGCTAAAAGTGATCTTGAGAATGTTTCCCTGGGGCAACTGTGGTGATCCCTGGCAGTACGAGGGATCAGTTATGATTTTTCCATTTATATTCCATAATTTTTCCATTTTTT
>NW_008702295.1:0-989 GCF_000695815.1 Acanthisitta chloris
TTTTTTCCTGCAGAACAGGGTGGGGGAAGGATTTGGTACTGCTTGAACAAAGTCCAACTTCTGCATATATACTGCAAATCTCCTGTTGCAATGGTTTGATTAGAGAAAACCTGAAAACAAATAGATAAATTAGAGGCAAGACCACAGACAGCATGCATTGGAAGCCAAGCTGCCACAGAGGACTGCACTTTTCCCACTAAACAATTTTTATATAGTTTTCATCATTTAGAAACAAAGAAAAAAACCCAAAACACAGGGTGAAAAAAGCACAAGAAAAATTGCTGTAAAGGTTGATTACGTGTGGAAATTTAAGCCAGACAAGCAACCTGGCACCCTGCAATAACAAGAAGATAATTTTAAAAAAGTCTTGGTCCTAAAGAAAATGCAGGACCCTGCGACAACATCCTCTAGGAGGCAAAAATTGAGAATGTGCATGGAAGTACAGGAAGAGAGGTAGAGCTGACAGGAACTGGCTGTGTCTTTCTTGGGACAGCCCTGGCTGCTCCTCATGGAGGCCACTTCTGCCTCCACTGTCCATGCCTTGGCATGCAAATCCATTGCATGTCCTTTTTCCAACCAGACACAAATATAATTTTAGTCATTATGAAGTTGTAGATAAAAACGTTGTATTATTCTAGGAAGGAAATTAATGAGTCAAGTGTAAGACTTTTCTCATTAATTTTCTCACTGATAGTTCAGTTTATTGTAAAGGTAAGACTTTTCATTCTTGCAGGTGGGAGTTTTTAGTTCTGGATGAAATGACTATGTAATTTCCCCAAAGGACAGCTCTCAGGATGTAGCACTGGGCTGAGGGTATTCTCTGTGCTGTTAAACAGGCAATTACTTTCATCCCGTGCTTGCAGAACTGATGAGCTTGTTTCTTTCAAAAGGCTGTTCAGATACTCCAGGGATCCAGTCAGATGTGGATATTGAACAACTCCACCAGAGACTGTTATGTTGCATGTTTGACTGTTTTTGACTACAAAAAT
>NW_008702296.1:0-997 GCF_000695815.1 Acanthisitta chloris
CCCTACAGACACGCTGACCCTCTGCCTCCCGCGCTGGGGTCAGCCGATGCCCCAGGGGTGAGGAGCAGTCACCTTGGGGTGCCACCCCCACTGTGGCCACCCTCACTGTGTGCCCCTCTTCCCACAGGGACCTGAGTGCCACCACAGTGTAGTTGGACCAGTTGGTGGCCAACCCCAGCCTGCCAATGGCTCACAGGGACATCCCACTGCTGGACCACCAGGAACAGCCCACAGGGGTGAGCACCCAACCACATACCCCCCCAGCAGCACCCCAGGGTGCCACCAGGCACAGCTTGGGGTGCCACTCCACTGCTGTTACCACCCCTGTGACAAGGTCAAGGACACTATGGTCACCCCACAAGGGTGGGTGTCACCACCACCAGAGCCACCTCACCACTCCAGCAAGGCCCTGGAGGAGAGGAAAGAGGATTTCCAGGTATGGCACCCATGGGTACGGCGGTGTCTGGGTGTGATGTCCCTTCTGTCGGTCACCACGTCCCTGCCTGTCCCCTAGGTCAGAGTGAGGATCATCAAGGGCCGTCAGTTTCGGGGCAATGCCATCAAGCCCATGGTGAAGGTCCTCATTGGGAAGTATCACTTCAGGACCAGGAGCCAGACAGGGAACAACCCCTACTTCAATGAGGTGACCCCAGGGAGGGGACGTGGGGACCACCAGTGTCCCTCAGCCCACGCTCACCTTCTTCCTCCCATTTTCTAGGTGTTTTGCCAAAATTTCCACCAGACTCTAGAGGAGCTGGTGGCACAGCACATCCATATCCAGGTCAGGGGGGGACTGGTGGCACGGGCAGGGACAGGGATGGCAGGGTGGTCACTGACCCCATGTCCCCTCCCTGTCACAGGTGCTCCATTCCCACCACATCCGCACCAAACCTGTCATCGGCGTCTTCCAGGTGAGGACTGTGGTGTGGGAATGGGGAGTTGGCTTTAGAGAATGGGGATTTAGAATAGGGCATTGGGAATTGGGGTTTGGGAATGG
>NW_008702297.1:0-984 GCF_000695815.1 Acanthisitta chloris
TCCCTGGCCTTGGATCTTGTCTAAAGACCCGATGGTTTGCAATTAGAGTCTTTAGTGCATGCTAGGTCCTGGGCATCATTATAACCCATACAGATTTAGCTCGTCTTTAGTGCTAAACCCAAACAAATCTATGGACTCTGATAATTTCAGAAGGTAAATTATATAAGATACACTACATGTACATACATCCTCTGTATGTATGTATTTTTGTATATATGTATATGATAACATACCTATGTCAGCATATAAAAATGTCTTGTTCATCTACTTCTACTGTTTAAACAAGGAACTTTAAACTTGGTAATAATAGACCATGTCAGCCTCTGGACCTTAAAAGTTCTGTATAACCTATGGAACTAAAACACTCCTAGGATTTTTCCTTAGGCACTTAGCTTTCTGAAAGCTATTAACTAACTTCTTGAGTTCAATTTCAAAACTACTCGTATCCTTCATAAACACAGGACCTTCTGTTAGAAGCAGGATTCCTTAAAAGTCCTGGATTTATGCTGCTTTATGCTGTGAAGAAAAAGCCACAGGGAAAGGAAGGGAACAAGGGTATTAGAAACAAGCAAAACCCACAAGCATAATGCAAAACTATTGCTATGTAAGAATTATGTATAGAGATGAGATGGATGTTTTCTGTATGGAAACATTGTCAATGGACCTTGTGAATTCATGCTTTCTGGAATGAAAAAGTGGAGAGGTGGATGTAAAGAGTAAGAATAGCTACAAACGGTAATGATTTTTAGCACACTGCTAAAGAATCTCAAAGTTGATGAGAAAACACCTCTGTGTCTGAGATTGCTGTATCTACACTAATAGGAAGGATATTTTGTTGTAGATATTTCAAAATAGGCCCAGTCAAACAATATTATGCTAATGTAAGAACTAAGCAGATAAGGGATGGTTAGTAGTTGTAGAATATTTTTGCCTCTTCAATGTTTTCCTTTTTCTAATAACTTCAGGATGCAGGAGCTGAGAAGA
>NW_008702298.1:0-984 GCF_000695815.1 Acanthisitta chloris
GCTGTGTGGCGAGACCCTCAACGGTGTAGAAATCCTGTTGCATGGAGGGGCCTGCATTTCCCAGGATGTGAAAACTTCAAACAGAAAACAAGTTAGCTGCAAGTCTGCTAGATAACAGGTACCATGTCTCTGGCCTACAAAGGCTACAAGTACTGTCATCTTGAGATTAGATAGCTGCTATGTTCTTAAACGAATACTATGGAGAAATTTCAGCACGGTATCTCTTTTTTTTCTGGGATACCTGCAGAGGGACAATAAATTAACATTTAAGCACTACAAGGTACTTTCAAGTGCTGATGTATCCTAACACGTAATTAAAAGTGGCAAAGGAGACAAAATAGATTAGGCTATCACCTAAGTGCTCCAATCCAACTCCCTAACTGCAGAAGAGCCAAAAGCAGATCTACATTTTGAGGTACTTTCTCCAGAGACTGTTCCATGTATATGCAGTAGGTTACAACCACTGAGTACAGTCCAGCTTGTACTTGGATACTGTAGGATACAGCTCGCATCAAGAGTCTACCCCCAGAAGTCAGGACCCAGCAATAGCCTTACTGCCCCAGCCATGCAATGCAGGGTTGTGTGCGAGAGATCTGGTGCTCTTACCAGTTGTCGTAGAGGGTACAAAAGAAGCCCTGCATCCGTTCTAAGACTGTTTTGTAAACAGGAGAGTCATAAAGCTCCAGTAAAGGCTGAGGGAGACCTGTGGGAAAGAATGAGCTTCAGTTACATTACAGAGAGCGCACAGTGCACCTTCAGAACATGCTGGGCTGGCCCCAGCCAGCTTGACAGCAGTGAGGGAAGCTCTTGGCAAGGACAATGTGCAGCCAAATGGGAAGAGGTGCAGCAACCCTGAGGTAGAACCTCCCCTCAGAGGTCAGACAAGCTCAGATCAGTTGTACTCAAGCAGAAGTGTTTCTGCTAAGGTTGTTACAGCCTCCTCATTTCTCCGCAGTAAAACTTACTGGAGCTATCAGAACCCAG
>NW_008702299.1:0-1001 GCF_000695815.1 Acanthisitta chloris
ATATCTAACCTAAACCTCCCCTAGCAGTTTCATTATGCACAAGAATTCTAATATTGTCTTATTCTTACAAATGAAGTTAGTCCTCTCAGACACAAAGGAGATTCAACTCTCTTTAATTTTTCCATGTTGTCATTCATCTTACAGAAACAATTGCCTGTTTGAAACATCTAAAGAATTCTTTCATAAGATTAGTATGATGAAATTGCATGTTATCTTTGTATCATGGATACAAAAGTGAAAGATAAAATCCCATCAAAGTTCAGGAGGAATATAAAACTTTCTAAATTCTGTTTTTATACTGTGTATGCACTTGAAAATTTTTAATTAAGACCTCCAGGTTTTTGATACAACTGGCTAATAGGAAGGGATATATTATGCCTTTTGTGGGTGATTTGTGATGAAAGCACAAAGTCTGTACTTGTTTTTGCAATCATTACTTAGGCAAAAGTCTCAAAAGTATAAAATTGAACAGTGTATATTATACCTTCTTATTCTCAATTGAAATGTCTTTCACTTTTTTCCATTTAAAAAATTATAAATCTGCCTCCACCTTGGTGATGATGATGATCTTCTGATTCCATATAGACTTATAGTAGCTCACATTTAATCTAGTTTTGCCATATAAATCACATTTTGTAGAGACTTTATATAATTATTTCTTTTTCTATATCAATACATTTTCTTCAGACTCTGCTAGTCCTGCTTTAGGGATAATATTTGTAAACTATTGAAAAAAATTGGTTTAGTTCAGCTCTTAACAGTGAACACACTTAATGAAAAAGTAATTATAAAGACTAAAAGTAGGAAAAAAAAGGTTTGTAAAGAGAAGAAAACAATGTAGCCATTCCCTCCCTATGTGTTTGTGATGGAATGGAAGGAATATTTTTTTTCCCAAACTCTTGCATTAAGATATACCAGAAAGATATGCATTTATGCTTAGAAGAAGAATCACTATACTCAGGAGGGTCCTGCTCACAGGCTTTGAGAAGAACTGGGGTTTG
>NW_008702300.1:0-995 GCF_000695815.1 Acanthisitta chloris
TGGAGCAGGGGAACAGCATGAGGAGGAGAATGTGGCAGAGAAGTGTTATGGACTGACCACAATTCCCATTCCCCGTTTTATAAGGTCACCATCTTATGATTAATGTGTGTTTCTAAATTTCAGAAGAGTATCCCTCCCTATGTATTCAGCTGTGTTTATAGTATAGGATGAACTACAATTTATTTTGCTATAAATTGTGTTCATTTCTAAGAAGTCTGTCAGAGGTCTGAAGTATGGCAGCCTTCTGACAGCTTTTTAGAATGCAAGGAGGGAGTCACTGATAGAGATACAGAGGATTCTTGGTTGATACTGTATCTGGCAAACAGCAATTCTGCATTGTCCTTGATATGTCCTTATTAACAAGGTACTGGGAAACCAAAAGGCAGAGGAGAGAGATGCTGGAGGATAAAGGGCACTGAATAGACTAGTGTGCTTTATCATCTGTCTGCTGCAGCTTTTACAGGAGACATTCAGTCATGAAAATGCAGAAACAAACTGTAGAGCTGGCAAACCCAAGAGAGGTTTGTGTTTATGTGACACAAAATTTGTTCTCATACATATCATTATACAAGAATATTATGCAAGTGCCAGTGGTGTTCTCAAGGTGCCAATCCCAAAACAAAAGGCCAAAGCAAAACAAAAAAAAACCAAAGCAAAACAACACAGAAAAAAAGGAATAAAATTAAAATAAAGGGACTGAAAGAAAGGAAAAGAAGCTTTCTCACCAAGTATTCCTGTTCCTAATTAGCAAAGACATCTTTTCATCTTTAAAACATACGTAAAGCAGAGGGGATGTTGGAACTCCACAGTGGCTGAGCCTCTCTCCAGCCTCAGTACAGCAGCAGATGGAGCTCTCGGCTTGTGTTTGAGCTGCCTTTTCCAGGCTTGGCATCATCCCTTTCCACCCCTTTTTGTACACTTCCGTATGCTTGTTAAATATATACATATTTTTTAATATGTGAGCACAATGCTCACAAAGTACATGTACTGATATC
>NW_008702301.1:0-1000 GCF_000695815.1 Acanthisitta chloris
CCCCAAAAAAAAAAAATCCAAAAATCAAGCCAAAAAACCAGAGGCACAGTAGAAATGCAGAAAAGGTCTGAATATTTGGTAACTGGACTATTTTTTTCATACCTGGAATACAATGAACACTCGCTATGTATGGTATACCTCAGACTTCTGTTCACATTGAACAGCAAACTACCCCAGAACAGCACTGCCTAAAGTTAGTAAGAAAATACCAATATGAACAGGGACTTTTATCAGATCTTTCAAATGCTACACCCAAGACTGTAGAGAGGTGTGTATACACATGTTCCAGAAGAAGTTCTTGCATGGACGTGACCCTGGTATTCTACTTTTTCAAGGCAAAAACCCAAAACTAACTTACAGATGCAGAAAGTAGTGTTTGGGTCTCATTGTATGTATTAGTGTCTAGAATTTCCTTAAAAACAGAGAGCACAGGTTCAGCTGTTTTCTTTGCTGTGGAGATCCACACAGAGAAATCCAAGTGTGTGTGACTGCATATTGCCTGCTGGAGGGTGCGAATCAGTGGTAGGTGTCTGTGGCAACCCAGGGACATCCCAGTGGGAACAGCCTCAGGAAACATTGGAGCTCTGCTGGGACAAGGGGATAGTTTGCAAGAACAAGTGTTAAGCAAGGAGGGAATTCTGCTCCCTGTTTCTGGGATACCTAATGTTTTTGGACATTAAGGTAACCATTGGGAAAAAAAAATGCACGTTATGGCATATGTAGCAAGACTTCATCTGGGAGAGATAATGTGTACCTGTACCAGGACACCTGAGCTCCCTGATGTACTGAAGCACTGCCCTTGATTTCTCTCAGACCTACATGAATCTTGACTCATGCGCTGCAGCAAAGTGGTCAGGGTGACAACTGTGAGATGGGAGAGACGTTTTAGATACTCTGGAGCAGAGAGAGGAAAGGAATTTGGCTCTGTTATTTAACAGGTGACCCTACTAACTGATGGAGCTGTTTTCTTTGGCACCTGATCTCCTTTTATGATCAGGTG
>NW_008702302.1:0-998 GCF_000695815.1 Acanthisitta chloris
CCAGGAGTTTTTCCTTCCCTCAGGATGTTCTGACCCTGTCGAGCAGCACAGACAGCGAAGGGGAGAACGGACAAATCCCACCAGGACAAGCTCCAGGCACTGCCAACGACAGCGACGACATCCAAACCATTTCCTCGGGATCTGACGACGAGGAAGGGGAGGACAAGAAAAATCCTTCAGCTGGGACAGGTGAGGAGGAAGAGAAAAGGGTTGAAAATGGGAAATTTGGGCTGGAAAACAGCAGGAAATGCTCCTGGAGTCACATTGTGTCCTGCTCCAACCACTGAGTGTTGAAGCTTCTCCACCAAAGTGCAGAATTTCCTCCTCAAAACTTTTGATTCTTTTTGGAGAGTGTAAGAAAAAACAACTCTATGAGGCTCCTGGGGTTGATGGGTTAGGTTGATTCCAAGAGTCATCCCAAGCTGAGATCCTATGGATCTGAGCTCATCCCTGAGGAGATGAGATTTGTTCTCCCAGAGCAGACCAAAAGTTGGGGATAAAGAAGGGAAAAGGAGTAGAGTTCCTAACCAGCTCCATGTTGAGATTTTTCTTCTGGAATCTCCTGTCTTGGGGTAGGTCCCATGAAGAGACAAGTGGCTGTGAAATCCACTCGAGGCTTTGCCCTCAAATCCACTCATGGCATTGCCATCAAATCCACCACCTTGGCTGGCGCCGACAAGGGCGAGAGCGCGCCCGTGCGCAGGACCACGCGGCAGTTCTACGACGGGGAGGAGTCCTGTTACATCATCGACGCCAAGCTCGAGGGCAACCTGGGCCGCTACCTCAACGTGAGTCCTGCCAGGGCTGGGAGGGTCACCCAAGGCTTCAAGGCCTTGGCATGGAGCTTGGAGGGTCATCCAATCCCAACCCGACCCCATGGGGAGGGACGTCTCTCGCCGGAGCGGGTTGAGCAAGGGTTGAGGTCATGTGGGATGATGGGGTTGGGGGAGTTAGAGTCTCTTTGGGGTATTCAGAACCTCCTTGGGGCATCTAGAACC
>NW_008702303.1:0-997 GCF_000695815.1 Acanthisitta chloris
TGTTCTGTGCTGGGCACACAAACCTGGCAGACAGTCCAAAGCCAACCATCATCCAAACATTCACATCTACTTTTAAAGTTTAGTGTCACAGGATTATCAAAGGCTGCATTTTTAACCTTTACATCAAGAAACACAGGGATCCTGCAATGTGTTCTGCTAAAATTATGTTTTCTGTTGACACAGACTTAGTTTTTTGATGGGAATTGAGTGCAATATTAACAAATATGACAGTGTATCTACTCTCTGGCTAAATCTAAGAGAGGATTACAAAGTTTAGCAAAGGTCACAGATCTCCCACTGCTGGCATTTGCAGTTTCTAAGATAAAACCAGAGGGAACAATGCAATCTTCTATTCTTAGCTACTCCATGACGTTAGACCCTTTCACTCGATGCAGCAGGGAAAACCCTTTTTCTTTAGTGTGTTCCTGCCTTTGAATTCTTTAAACTGTCATTGAACTAGGTCAAATACTTTTTAAGAGATATGGTACTGACCCTATTTAAGATTACATCTGAGTCTGGTGTTTCATTCAAAGAATTTTCTAAAATAAATGTTCATGATCCTTTCTTCTCAGTTTGTGTGGCAGTTTTCAGGAACAATAAAGATCAGCACCTTCAAGCAATGGTATAAGAATTCAGCTTTGTTGTCACAAGATCTTGCCCTGTCTTTGACCAAAATGCCATCTGCTTTCCTAGAGAAGAACAAGGCTTCTGATTTTTCAGATCTCAGTGCCAAGCATCTCTCACAACTGTCAGAACAATTCTTAATGCCTGTGGTGACTCTTTCCTCCCATGCTGTAGAGTCTGGAAGACTGAAACAAAGGACTGTAGTCTCAGAAATCAGTTCAGGATGCGTGGAAAAAGAAAGTGTACTTTTGTGGTCCTTTTCTTGTTTGTTTTTTTCTTTTTTCTTTCCCAAGAACTTTCCAGATCATCTTTATGGGGTTTTATAGTAAAATCTATATCTATATCTATATTAGTAAGAGATTTTTTTACAGAG
>NW_008702304.1:0-1004 GCF_000695815.1 Acanthisitta chloris
TTCCAACCTTGAGGATTCTATGATACTTTTACCTGCAAAATGCACCTTATGATGTTCCACCCATCACACCTGTAGCTCCCTGACCTGTCCAGCTTGGCTTTCCTCTGGGAGAGCAATAGTTTCTATGGATCAAGGTTCTTTCTTAGCAGTGAAAAAGACTTTATGGTGAGGAGAATTGAGTCTCCAGAGCTGCAGAGTTCCCAGTGCAGGTACTGGTGGTACTGGCTGTGCCTCTGCTGCAGCAGGAGCATCTAAAAACTTGGAAGCTGAAACATCCTCATGTGGAAATCTTGGCAGATCAATGCAATTAGGAGGGAAATTTGTCATGCCATGGGGAGGGACCATTGCTCTTAGAAGGGACTTGGTGAAGAGAAGCTGTGTGAGGCTGTTGTGCAATGAAAGCAGTTTGACTCTACAGCTCTGGGACCTCTTTCCACTCATTCCAACATCTTCTATCCCTGTGGATGTCAGGGCTGGGAGATAGGAACTTATTGATGGCTGTTGCAGCAAGTGATGTTGAACCAGTGCAAAGTGATTTCAAAGAAAGCTCATTTTGCTGACCTGGGAGGATTATTTTTTTTTTATGCCTTCCATCTGATCTCTGCTGTGCTCACACTGCCAGAAACCTTCGCATCACGTCGGTGGCATCAAGGAACTCACATCAATAACACCTGAATTTCTTTTCTGATAGGAGATAAGGAGATGTGGCACTGCCTGTGCTGCTGGAACAGGCAGCACAAGGCTTGACATTGCAGATTTTACATTTGCACAGGGAACTCGAGTGAGAAGATCACACAAATAGAATCAAATACAGGGAGCAAAACGTTCATGGGGAGGAGCAGAATGTTGAGGTTTTAATGAGTTGATGCTCCCCCTGAGCTCTCCAGGGTGGAAGAGCAGAGAAACACTATAAATCCTCTGCATGCTAAATAGAGCTCAGAATCTGAGCAAATGAAAAGTCAGGAGACAGAGAGACAAGTAGAAAGTGAGGGAAGGAGGTTTTT
>NW_008702305.1:0-991 GCF_000695815.1 Acanthisitta chloris
AAAAAAAAAAGAGAGAGACATCAAACTTCTTTTATTCTGAGTCAACTTTCACACAGCTATGAAAACCTAAGCAAAGCGCACACCTGACCCTAAGAAATAGTTAGTTATTCTTTGAGCCTAAACTAATAATCAGCTGCTACAAAGTTCAGAAGCATGAAATAGTACTTCAGTACCCCCTAATGTTTCCCAGGGCAGCAGGCCTTGCACTTCCCCAGCTCCTGTCCACATCTCTCACCAGGTGCATCACTATGATGAGGAAATACTCCTAGTTTGGGGCATCTGCAGGTATCTATACCAGGACTTCCAGAACCACACAAAGCATTCAGTCCAAGCAACATCTCAGCCAGGCTCACATATAACACTCTGAGCTAGCAGCAAATGGCTCTTGGAGCACAGCTTAAATAATCACACCATATAAATCTCATCTGAAGGAAGGACTTAGCAGCCTGATTTGGGATGTATGAAGTCCTTCATGCCTACCTAAAGAGATTGGTCAGCTTTTTTCATTTTTTCCCCCCTTCTAAAAACACAAGCACACCATCTGGGCTTGGAGAAATGACACAGCATTGCTTTGCCATATGCTGTCTACTAACACACTGTTTCCCTCGCAGTCTCCATCCTTCCCCCACCAGTGGCAGCACAACCCAGGCAGGATTTACTAACAGCTGCTGAGATTTTTAGCCTCACCCTCAGGAACTGCCTAAGCAACACTTCCAGAAAGCATCTTTGTATTCCCTACCTAAGGATACCTAGTATAAGAAATGTGAAAGGATTTCTAGTATTACATAGGTAATGCAGCCACAAAACAAATTATTCCAACGACGGCCAAGAAAAATTATATGGATACTGCTGAAGGCAGGACAGATGAGGCTTTCAGAATTTTTTTCAGGGTGCACCCTTGATTTACTGGCTTACATCTACACCCCGTAAGCCTACGGTATCTATTCGAAATGAGCAAGTAGCCAGGCAGGGAGAATTCTCCTAACACAGG
>NW_008702306.1:0-1000 GCF_000695815.1 Acanthisitta chloris
ACTCCAAATAAAGTCTGGCTTAGTATTAACACATTATCCAGCTACTGCAGGCAGTCGTAAATTATGGTCCTTATAAATGCTATACACAAGCAAATAATTTAACTGTCAGGACCACATTAAAAGCAGTTAAAACACATCTCAAACTCTAAGAATTGTTCTGTGTGACTATCAGAGACTTATGCAAGGGCTCAGGATAAAAACCTCAGTGGGCTTTTATTGAGTTATACAAATTTATAAATTTCTCTTTTAAAAGTTCTAAATAAGAAATTATCTATACATTTATTGGTAAACATCAGCATCTCTATCAGATCAAGAGTGTTCCAGACACAAATGAAACCCTAGACCCATTTGGAATTTTCTTTTAGAGTAAGCAAAAACCCTCATTGCTGCTCTGGAAGAGGATGACTGTTATTCTCTCCCATCTCTCCTGCTTTCCTAGCTCCCAAACATTCAGCTATTGTTTGCCTGAGGGCTGTCTGGTGCTTGCCTGCTGTTGGAAGCAGAGACAGCCAAGGTGTTTGCCAGGTGGTAGAGCTGACTCAGCCTACCTTGCCTGCAGGCAACCCCAACAGCTGGTCAGGAGAGGGGAAGAGAGGTGTGAGATCATGGGAAGGAGCAGATGAGGATGAGCAAGTCCCAAGACTTTCTTCCTTCGGTAAAGAGAGAACTGTTAATCCAGTGCATCTCCATCATTAAATTATAGCCTTGTTTAGTACTAAAATTCAGCTTTTTCCTACTGAAATTTGGATCATATTATGTATGATTTATATCATGTGTATGTCTTGTCTCATTTTTTGAAAGGTTAACCATACATTATTTTCTCAGCTTGGACATATTGTACTGCTGAAGTTGTTAATATGGACTTTGCACACAAGCTATAATTTGGCAACTGTGAATTGTAATTTATATTAAACTTTAGAAATAGTATGAACACAAAAATATCATTCTTCATGTATCAAATGCCTGTGTTTCCACTTGTTTCTATCTGAAGTTCTGACTC
>NW_008702307.1:0-994 GCF_000695815.1 Acanthisitta chloris
TCACTGCATGGAAGCGCCAATATCTGATACTTCTAGGTATAGTTAGCTCCAAAAAACATACGAATTAGGTGCTTGAACTGAACCAAAGAAGCAAAATTCATCTTCATAGCTATCTCTGCCGGAATTCTCTCATGGTCTGAATTCCCCAGGCCCTTTTTGAAGGAAGAGCAGCTACTTTGTACGAGAGAATCACTGACAAGTTGCTCTGGAGGGTGAATGTTCTGCTTGGGAGCCTCTGCCCTGCCTGGAGCAGCCACAGGAGATGGACAACAAGATGGTTTCACCATCATGAGTTATTTTTTGTCCAGTGTTCACTCTCAGGTTTAACAGAGCGATGTGTTCGGCATCTCAGTGACCTGCTGTATATCTCCCATGCAGGATGGGTGCAGCAGACAACATCTACAAAGGCCGAAGTACCTTTATGGAGGAGCTGACAGAAACTGCTGAGATAATCAGAAAAGCCACTCCGAGGTCACTCGTAATCCTGGATGAACTGGGCAGAGGAACCAGCACACACGATGGAATCGCTATTGCTTATGCCACGCTGGAGCATTTCATTAGAGATGTAAGTGTTCAGGCTGACACTTGTGGACACTCCTCGCCTGGGGGGCTGAGTTTGGCAGATGTTTCCTGGGGGGAGATGTGGCATGTCTAAGCTCAGAGGGATGTGGATAAAGGACACTAGTTCTGTGCTGCTGTGTTAAAAAACTTAGAGCCAAACCTCCTGTGTCTGTTTTATTGTGGCAGGTGGAGTCTCTGACACTGTTTGTCACTCACTATCCCTCAGTCTGTGAGCTGGAGAAAGTGTACCCAGACCAAGTGGGTAACTACCACATGGCTTTCCTGGTGAATGAGGAGGAAACTAATGAACCAAAAGGTAACAGGGTAAATCTGAGCGAGGTTCTGGCACTCTACAGGCAGAAATCAAGGTTGTTATGGTAGTTTACACCTCACTGTGAATGTGATAGAACCAAACTCACTCCAGTATCAGCCT
>NW_008702308.1:0-1001 GCF_000695815.1 Acanthisitta chloris
CCATCTCTAAGTTGAGCCTTTCAGGAATTCCCGAGTAGCTTTCAACAAGGTCAGACAACAATCATGACAGAAATGAAAGTATGACAACAGACATAGAAAATCCTGAAAGAAATCAAATATGACTAACAAGCACCAAGAAGTCCTAAAACAGCTGGTAACATGGCCACAAAATTGCTTACCTCTGTCTGTGCGCTTGATAAATGTATTATGACCCTCCAAGGGCTGTCCCAGCATTTTCCAATGCATTTTATCCTTTTTCTTTAAGATAATCTCTATTTTCCCTACTTTTTCAGCAATATTTACTAAAACAGAAACATTTTCATATTGTTATTTTTGGTTACATATTGTACAAAGAAAAACCCACCCCAATTTTCATTCCTCAGTTCTAAGAAAATTTTAGAAGAATTAGTCATTTCTCAAGAGACATGGAATTAATCCATTGGATTAGAATATCAACTTAAAAGTACTTCCAGCTATCTCCCTATAGTGTTTTAGAGTGCAAATAAAAAAAATAAGCACTAATTTAATATGCATAATAAATATACCTTATTTGCTAAACAGACTCTGGTACCAGGACAGCTTCACAGCCCATCTGGTCAAGAAAAACGTTCATGAACTCAGAGTCCTCATGTACTGGATATTGGTAACTACCACTATTTAGTACTTTTTTTTCAAGGCCATTTGAATGAATAATGAAAACCAAGAAAATCACAGTCTAAGCAAAGAACAGTTTACAAATACACAACTGAACTAACTTCTAACCATTTTAATGTTTTAGTCATACTCAGAGGGATCAGAGCACCATCAGCTTCTTACTTTCACAGGCCCAAATGCCACAGTTTGAAAAAAATAAAATTCAACATTATGGCTTGCTTTGATTGACATTATCAGGACTTGGTGGTAGGCAAAACTGTAAATAACTGATGAGTCAGAAAAATAAACTGAAGTCCCACATTCTGATATTAGAATCATTAAATATCCTGACTTGGAAGAGACCCACA
>NW_008702309.1:0-1000 GCF_000695815.1 Acanthisitta chloris
TGTAGCTAACACCACACATCAAAGTACACACTTCCAGGCATTACTGAGACTTTGTACCTTATACAACTCACTTTAAAATTCTAATAAGTCCTGCCTGCTTTCTATCTTCAAGTCTCATGACTCCTTATGCAACACAGGTTGCCTCCCAAATCTTCAAATTAGCTTGGCCTGTTTTCAAACACTGTTTTGTTACAGAAAAGCCAACATCCCTACAAAAAGTATTACTCAGGGATGAAAAAGAAACTCTTATGACAAGTGCTAGGACGTGATCAAGTCATGATTCAACACTGGAAGGCAGTTTTCACACTGTAGCTTTTAGAATTGAGAGGAAAAAATAAAATTAAGATGATTTAAGGGCTACAGACAGTGGGAACTGAGGCAACCACTTGTGTCTTGTGAGACTGCTGCTTAGTAAAACCAGCAGAAAGAACATTTAGTGACAAATACATGTTTCTATCAGAAAATACATACAGAAACTGCCATAGTTATTTGACGAAGAAGGAGAAAAATCAACTCTTGCAGAATTTATACATTTACCCAAATATTTTTGGGATTATCCTACACCTTCAGCTGAGTGCCATGCTGTTGTGATTACATGTTCTTATCACTGCAGTAGACCAATCCACGTCAACCTGGTCAGCAAGTCCCCACACACTGCTGAACGTACTTTGCCTTTTATATTATCATCCAGTTACAAACACTTTGGGATCTATCCTAC
Organism: Acanthisitta chloris; assembly: GCF_000695815.1. NCBI lineage: Eukaryota > Metazoa > Chordata > Aves > Passeriformes > Acanthisittidae > Acanthisitta > Acanthisitta chloris. The sequence goes on from NW_008702309.1 coordinate 719, forward strand.
ACCTTCAGATGACTGAGTGCCACGCTGCTGACTATCTGCTCTTATCCAACCCAACTTGCTCCAATCCACTTCAACCCAGTCTGCCAGTCCCCTCGTACTGCTGAACGTGCTTTATCTTCTCTATTAGTTGCGTTTTCACTGTACCGCTGTGAAACCGAAATGCAAACAGGGATTTGAGAACGAACAAGATCTCTAGTATCTCTGCCCCGGCGCTCAGTAGCCCCAGCGCTGCCTCCAAGGAGGGGCCGAGGCCGCCGCGGCAGCAGCGCTGACCGGCCCGGT
>NW_008702310.1:0-992 GCF_000695815.1 Acanthisitta chloris
GGCTGCCCAGGAGCCATCCAGGATAGGCAAATATCTGGGATGAACAAGAGGAAGCCAAACTGTCCAGGTATCAGTTTGCTGAATCAAAAGCTCTGCAGAAAGGATTGTTCATGACAGTCAATTCCACTGGAGGGAGGAAAAAAAGGTGAGAGATTAAAAAAACCCAAAGGATGTAACATAATCCAACCTTGAATTAGGTTTTAGGCTATCAAAAAGGAATTGCTCTGGCTCTTGCCAACCAGGCAGCCCTAAAAATGAATGGAGCTGTGTTCAATGCACTTAGCCTCTTAATGAGGACAAATCCTGGCAGTTTACCCTTAGGTAACAAGGGGGAAAGCTTACACTGTCAGCTTGATGCACTCCTGAAAGCCAAATCAGGCTCCTATCTTATCTAAACCCAGGGTCATTTTACACATTCAGCACTTGCCAGTAGCTAAGTGTGTTGCTCTGCAGCAGGAGCTGTGTCTGAGCAGGTCAAGGGAAAGATCCCAGCTGAAAGGTGAGTCCCTCCTCCAACAGGTCCCAGCTCTGTGGGGCCAAGGCAGGGGATGTGCAATGTGCTCCTTGTCCTGTGCCTCAGGCCTGAAGATGACTCAGAAATGCTGAAAACTGAGTTTGAGTGGAGAGGAACAAAGGGGGTTATCCAGCAAAAGAGCCAGCAGCTCCCTCTGATGAGGTGAAATGTTCCTCTTCCTTCCTTTACTCCCCAGAGGAGAAACCCAAGGCAGTTCCTCACTCCCAATCCCTGCTGACCTATCCATCATGGTTGCTCTGACTAAATAAGTGACTTATTTTCCTCTGGAGAAATAAATCACTTAGAGGTTTCTACTAAAATGATCATGATTGAACTACAGGTTTTAAAATGGTCATATATAACATCAACTTGATCATGCATTCTCACCTTGATTTTACAGGGAGACAGGACAAGGAGGGATGGATTTAAAATCAAGAGGGGAGATTTAGATCAGGATATTGGGAAGGAATTGTTCCCT
>NW_008702311.1:0-1001 GCF_000695815.1 Acanthisitta chloris
GACTCTAACTGGTTCCTGCAGACTGCATCTCCTTAGATAGAATCATAGATTACATGGAAAAGATTGCAAAGAAGGGTAAGAAATGAGACTGGGAGGAAAAAAAAGTCAGACATCTTCCTGATGCTCAGCACAAGTAATAATGCAAGAGTGATCAAGCAATGGTGATAGTCAGACTTTTTGGGGCCTCTATGTTGATCTTAAGCAGCTTTCTTGCTCTTTTTGTTATCATACAGAATAGACAAATGAACAAATAAATACTCATTAAGTCTATCTATCCAGACTTTTGCCTCCTTTGTAGTGCACTGTGTTGTCAGTCGTTTAAGTGGGTACTCCCCCACAATGTTTTTCTCTTACCAGATGTGCATGTCTTTACAAATAGAAAATGCAAGAGACTGAGTTTCCATTCCTTCCTGCTCCTACTAAAAAAATTCATGGGTATTTTTTGTGCTTGAAGTCAAAATCACTAGGGAAATAAACTGAGCTACACTGAGCTGGAAATGTTAGCATGTGTTTTTGAAGTCTGATATCAACTATGCTAATGACAACATGTGATATCAGCATATAAACACAGAGAAAAAACTCATGAAAGGTTGAGAAGGGACTCATCACTGAGAAATATTTTGAAGACAGTTGTTTGGAAAACCCAAACCAAGCCTTTACACATTCAGAGACTGGCAGGGGGCAGAGCTGTTTTGTTTTCCCTTTAGAGTAGCATACCAAATGATGCTGGAAAGCTGAGTCTGGCTAACTGGTGCTCACTTATGGAGGGATCTGAAGCCCAGGTTTGTCTTCAGTGATGTGAATGTCTTCTGTGCTTTATTGCCACATCCTGTTCATTTTCATTCTGCCTTCCTGGATTAATAATAACAATCACAAAGATCTTAATTCTCTGCAGAAGAGTCCAAGGACACCCCACATTTAATGACTACTTCTGTCTGGGCTAAGTATTTACCAAGGTGCTAAAAACTGTCATATCTTCTCAACCAGGACACTAATCAAAA
>NW_008702312.1:0-998 GCF_000695815.1 Acanthisitta chloris
GTCCTATGTCCAATACGTGGATGTCGATGTGGCTGGCCAGCGGATAAGGCTGGGGAAGGGTGGAGCGGTGACGGTAAGCTCAACGGGGAGAGGCTGTGGGGCTCTGCAAGAGGGGAGAGCTGTGCCAAATGGGTTGCTCCAACCCTGTCTTGGTTTCTGTCATCCAGGTCAACGGAGTGGTAGAAATCCTGCCTTGCAGTCCAGTTGCAGGTGTGCAGGTCTTGTCCAGCGGTTTGTACACTATGGTCGTGACAGACTTTGGCTTGAGAGTGAAGTTTGATGGGAAACATCGGGTGGAGGTGACGCTTCCAAGCACCTTTCAGCAGAAAGTCTGTGGCATGTGTGGGAACTACAATGGGGTGGCAGGAGACGACTTCCAGAATCCAGAAGGAGAGATGGAGCCAGACTCCACCAGCCTGGGCAACAGCTGGGAGGTGTCCAACAACAGCAGGTAGGTGTGGCTCCCCAGCAGATCTGGGGACATGTTGGCCAAGGGGAGGAACAGGCACCAGGAGAAGCCCACAGATGACCCAGGGGCCCTTCTCCCTGTCTCTTCACAGCTGCTCAGTCGGACCACTCCCCACCCCAGCCTGCAATGAGACGGACAAGCAAGTCATCGCCAGCAGCCAGTTCTGTGGGCTCCTCACTGACAAGAGAGGCCCGTTTCAGATGTGCCATGCTGTGCTGGACCCCAGCAGTTACTTTGAGTCCTGCTCGTTTGACCTGTGTGAGCTGGGGCTCGACCATGACGCCCTCTGCGATAGCTTGCAGTCCTACGCAGACGCCTGCCAGTCACTTGGTGTCAAGATACCCGTGTGGAGGAACGCAACCTTCTGCCGTAAGTCCACACACGGTGCCATGGATTGTTCCTCTCAGGAGAACAGGGATAGGATTGAAAGAACGATGTCGGGAATAAGAAACATTCTCACTCAGGGCTGTGGGGATTTACAGGTAGCTGTCAGTATTAGAGGCACCATTTTCTATTTCATTTGATCAGG
>NW_008702313.1:0-1006 GCF_000695815.1 Acanthisitta chloris
GTGGTAGCCCTGGTGACCATCACCTACCACTCGCTGCCCTCTCCTTCCACTTCTGCTTGTTCTCCTGGATGTACTTGGCCCACGTGGCACGGAATCCTGCCAGGTCAGCCTTGATGTCCCCAAGCTCCAGGTGCTCATCCAGGGACGTCTGTCTCCACTGCGAGCTGCACGGACAGAGCCACCGGTGCCACCTGCCCTGTCCCCAGACACGGCTGTGCCACCTCCACGGGGGAAGGAGAAGCTCACCTGGGCTGTTGGGTGGTGGCCCCAGGGTTGGCCTTGTCTTTGGTGCCATCCTCAGCCAGGGGCATCACCATCTTCTCAGCCACGTCGGTCAGCACCGAGAAAGTCGGTTCCACGATGAAGTCAATGAAGCCTGAGGTGGGGAGAGGACATGGTGGCACCGGGGACACCCTTGGGGACAAGGTGGGGACAAGCTCAACACCAAATTGACCCCAACAAACCCTCAAGACTCACCAATCTGGGACTGTGCCACCAGCGTAGAGGTTCGGTCGCAGAGGGGCGAGAAAGGCAAACCCAACTCGGCTTCTTTGTCCCCCTGGCAAGGCAAGGAGAAAGGTGATGTCCCCAAGGGGAGGGGACAGTGTCCCCACAGGTGTCCCCAAGCCCTACCTGGCGGAAGAACTCCTCCATCAGGGCCTTGGTCCAGCGGCTGTGCACTGCCCACTGCTTGGTGGGGTGGCTGATGTCGGCCGCGTGCAGCAGCAGCGACAGCACCTTGGACTTGTCGATCCTGCCCAAGGGACGATGACGTTGGCATTGTCCCCAAACCCTTCTCTGTCACCCACCTGGGACCTCTCCCAACTCACCTCTCCAGTTGCTGCAGAGCTGTCTTCATGGACTTCACCTGCTGGAAGTGGCAGGACATGTCGGTGGCCAAGACCATCTCGATGACCAGAGCTCGTAGCTCTCTGGGGAGGGGACACAGGGCATCAGGGACCTTGAGATGTGTTGGTGGCCCCAAAGTGCCACCACAACTGTGTCC
>NW_008702314.1:0-996 GCF_000695815.1 Acanthisitta chloris
CCTTTCACTAGACTAGGTTGCTCAGAGACTCATCCATCTTCTACAGCATTCAGTTTCCACAGTCATTTTCCCCTGGGACATCATACAGACGCTCCCAGTGCCTTTCCAAAACTCTCCTAAACTTTGTTGTCCCACTCAAGTGATGCTGAGGGGGCTACAGACCAGCTCAGGCCCTTTCATCTCCTGGGCCTGAAGGCTGGTAGCAATTACTGAGCTCTGCATCTGTTTAACCTCCCAACCTCCTCAAAGCCCTCCATGCCCATTAGCTAAGTTGGTTTTGTTATTACATTTTTCAGAAACTACCACTCAGCTCCTGAATTGCCCTTATAGACCAAGAATGGGACAATTTCAAAACTGCAGTTTCCCCCTCAGCTGAATTCATCAGGGGAACAGGCAGCAACAAACATTTAAATAGGTGTTTCCCAGGGTTTATTGCAAATTAAGAAACCAGGGGGGAAAGTAAAGTAGGAGGAAACCAATGTCTATCCTACAAGAATATCTTCCTGGAGGTGCCACCAGCCCTGGTGCCATCTCTTCTTTCCAGGAATTGGTAAATATTTTGGCAAAATCACCCATGAAAACAGGAGAAGGTGTTTCTACCCCTCCTGCTTTTGCAGGCATCAGAAATAGCCTTATTAAAATCACTTCCATGCAATTATGGCAGGAACTTCAGTCCATCCATCCATCCACGAATGCATCCCCCTGCCAACGGGCTCCTCATCTTTGTCATCCCATCCCAGCTCCTACCTGCAGTGACAGCTCAAAGCACCCCTAGACATGCTCTGTGATCCATCAAACAGGCAAGGACGTGAGTTTAGGTACCTGCACACCTCAAGCACAGAGAAGTTTCCTTTCCAACCCTCGTTTCCTGGCCAGGGCTGAAGAAAGGCTTGAAAATCCACTCACCAGCTGCCAAAGCATCCTGCCTGTGGCCCACAGGCAAGTAAAACACACTGAAAGGAGACAGTTAAAAGGCTGATCTGAGGAGCCTCTGCC
>NW_008702315.1:0-997 GCF_000695815.1 Acanthisitta chloris
CCATTTTTATATTATGAACTGAAATTTTTATATCATGAACTGAAATTTTTATATTACGAACTGAAATTTGCTGGATTCTGCACAGCCTGTGGGGAAATGGAGGTAGAAACCTTTGACCAGAACATACCCAAGGACTCCATCTACCATCACAGGAGATGTGTTCGGGAAAGTCCAGCTGCTTTCTGGTGTAGTGTTTAACCTGTCTGACTGCATATTTACTCCAAATGGTTGCAGACTGTTATACAAATTCAAGACTTCTCGAGATCATCAGGTTTAGCTGCATGGGAGGTATTTGATTGTGCCAAACATGCTCAGTTCTGTCTCTCAGCTGGCCCTCTAACTTTGTGCACCGTGGCCTACGGAAAGGTGATCAACTGATTCGAAGTGATTTGCATGAAGCCTTAGCCAAGGTCCTGGCAACTTTTGAACACACAGAGTGATGTTTGTCACACCAGGAGTCATAGGAGCACTCCAGTATTGAGCATCCCAGAATTAATTGAGAATGGTCTGTGCAACCATACTTTTTGATATCAAGGTTGTGTATGCAGCAGCTTAGTTTTGAACTGAAACTTCAGAAATAAATGTGAAAACATAAATCCCTTCTCCCACTGCAGTCCCAGAGGAGTTAGCCTTCATGAATATTTTTTAATGAAACAGGCTTCCTCACAGATGACAAGTTTGATGAGGTAACCAAGCAACATGTTAAGTAATGAGAATGAAAGCTTCCTCGATATGCAATGTATCTTCAATACTTATAGCATAATCAGACATCCCTTTTGTTCAGCCAGATGATATCCATATCCAGTTATTTTCAAATAGAGTGAGAATTTCTCTTGACAATTCTAGTAACTTGACCCGTGCAAACAGAGCAAGGAGCAAATATCTCTTCTGCTATGAAAAGCATATAAATTGTAGGCTGTAATATGATAAGGGATATGCAATTTTAAGGGAGAGAAATTGCAACCTGATAGTAATATTTAATGTGTGTGTATATATA
>NW_008702316.1:0-1010 GCF_000695815.1 Acanthisitta chloris
CCCTCTCCTCCAAGTTAATGAATGAAAGCTGCTCATGTTAAAAAGCATGCAGCATGAGAAGTTCTGCTACTATCATCAAGCTGGTAAGGAAAATCCGATTAGTAGAGTTTGAGGTGATACCTGTCACACAAGGAAACTGCCCAGGTTTGGGATGTGCAGAATCCAGTGTGCTAGCATTGAAAATCAGTGAGAACCTGGTACTATCTCTTTATTTTAATTCCTCCTTTGTGATTCTTATTTTGTTGCATCACTCAGAGAAGCAGTACTTTGAAGGAGCTGAACTCTGCAGTGTGGTGCAGCAAACATACCTGCTCTACTCAATGCTAAGTCATCTGTCTTCAACACTTGATCCAGGTTCTTTTGTTCACTCAAGACAAAAGGGGAATAAAACTTTTTCTGCAGAAGAGGTAACAAATTTCCTTCCATCCAAGTAAGTCCTGCATAGGTATGAAAGGCTCTGAGCTGTCTGCTGTCCTGTCTATCTTCCAAAGAGACCCATGGGTTGCTCCAATTTTCACAGGTTTTCTTTAGCCACAACCAGATATAAAACCAATTGGTCTCCACTTAGGTGGCTAAAGTGCAGGCTCATACCAGCCAAGGATTGTCACTCAGTTTTCCATCACTATAAAATGATATTCTATCAAGAATCCCACTTACATCAACTGTACTCTTTGTAATGAAAGGTAAGGAAACACATTGAGAATAAATGGCAATAAGTAGCCCTTAAAAACCCAACAAAAACAAACACTTATCTTTCTAGATTTACTTTTCCTCGTTTGTTCCCTTTTTCCTGCTTTCCATTTCAGATTCTTACTCTTTGACTTTGCTTCTCTTATCATTAAGTCCTTGTCTATGACATTATCTTCTTTACCATTGCTAAGAATTATGTGGAGATGAGACAGGACTATAGGACTGTTTTCTTGCTTTCCCCTATGAACATGGAAAGCCTGATGGTCAGCATGAGCTATAAACCAGACTATGTTCCACTTCATAGAATCATAGAATCAACC
>NW_008702317.1:0-1012 GCF_000695815.1 Acanthisitta chloris
CACTGCGGAGAGCGAGGAATTGCTCTGCAATGGGAGGTGCTGCGAGGCCACCGCCTTCCTCTTCCTCCTCCGCCTCCCTCTGCCAGGGATCCGCCCGCAGCCGGGAGGGGGAGAGCGCCGGCTCCTGCGGGCGAAAGGGGCAGCAACAGTGCTTTGCTCGGGCTTTGCTCACAGCATCTTCCTCTGGGTAAAATAAACTGCTCCCTTTGTCCAAGAAACAACCTCCTCTGTCCGCACAAAACCTGGGCTGTGAGGAGGTGAAGGATTCCCAGTGGCCTGGCGCAGCATCCTGAATATGTTTGGAAAGTGACTAAAACTAATCAGTTGTTTAAAATTGGTTTTCCAGGCAGAATCTGACATACGCAGAAAGCTGGGTTTTTTTACTTAAACCAGTTTTAGAGTACACGGAAAAGCCTTTTTTTTTTCTGAGTGTGTTAAGCCTGGCTTTATTTATAATTATCTAATAATATTAGCTAGATGTAGAAATAAATAATATTTTAATGACTAACTAACTTTCAATGACTTGTGCAGTGCCCCATGACTTAGGCAGGTAAGCAGGGCTGTTACCCCTTGGTGCTGCCAGGATGGGGTTAGGCAGCTCAGGGATGATCCCAGCTGTAGGGATTTTATGTCATCTCCCACCACTGTGACCATAAGTGGTGGCAGTGATGATGCTCTCGTGGCACTCGCCAGAATGCACCGAGATCTGGGCCTAATTAGAAGACTGTTTGTGCAAGGAAAAACTGCTGGAAGCATCATAAAGAACTAAAGTCTGATTCCTGACTGATGAAGACATGAGGGATGTGATCAGACATGGAAATGTGTATGTTCAGTAGGATCAGTAACCAGCCTTCCCCCTGTCTGTAGGCTTATCACTCCACCCTGATGGACTCGGACACCAAGCTGATTGGGAACATGGCACTGTTACCCATCAGAAGTCAGTTCAAGGGCCCAGCACCTCGAGAAAGTGAGTGTGGAATAACATCTGAACACCTGCCTGGGTAGAGCTTAG
>NW_008702318.1:0-1011 GCF_000695815.1 Acanthisitta chloris
CTGCCACTCTGCTGGAACCCATAAACCATATCCTCCAGTATCACATCCAACCACTATGATGCCATTCTTAACTGCACAAAGACATCCAAACTCTTCTGCAAAATATTTGCCTATATTAATGCAAAAGATGGATAGCAACATTCATTCAAAGAACAGATACTGAAAATCTGGCCTTCTCAGCATTGTGTGTGACCACACAATGTTTAGTGTGCTCCATTCAAACATGGTCTGCAAACAGAACAACTAATTCACTTGTGGAATTATTCTAGCATTCCTTGATATAGTATGGAACAACATCACAAATATTGGTTTATTATCACAAGAATCCTTATAGGAAGGCAATAATACTAGCTGCAATTTTCAGATGAAGAAATGCAAGACAGAAAGAGTTTAAAACAGCACATATTCAGTGATTTGGTGCCCAGTTAGAAAGAAATACATTCTCTAATTTTCTAAAATTCCTCATATTAGTTGGACTTATATAAGTGCAAAGCACTCAACTTCTCTGTTAATTCTGAGTGCTCAGCATGCCTGTAACTGGTACCTCAGCTTCTCAGAGTGAAAGAAGTTGATTAACACAGTCTAAGAGTTGAGCAGCACAAACATTGCTATAATCCAGTCCTTCATAGCAGCACTGAACTACTTCAAACACAGGACAATCCCTTCTCTTCCTACCTTCCAGCTTGATTCACTCAATATCTTCCAGTTTCTACATGAAATGAAGCAAGATTGTGGAAAACATTCATAGTGAATCACAGGAACCCTGAATCTCAATCTCCTATATATAAAATAACCATTTTTGGACTTGCTGTCTGAAACTGTTCTCAAGCCCTCAATATCCTTCTCTCCCTAAACACAGGAACAATTCTGCCCAAACACTCTCTCATCCTGTCCACTGAAACATCTAGTGCTATCATAACAAAAAAGCAAAGAGCAAACCTACCTGTTTGGCATTTCAGGCAGAAGGAAAAGATGAACTCTATTGTTGTCAGGGACCAGAGGAAAAGTTGT
>NW_008702319.1:0-1005 GCF_000695815.1 Acanthisitta chloris
AGAAACTATAAATAGTTCACTGAAGTCTGGAATTAGAAATAGAAAATGATTTGGAGTTCCAAGGACAGCTCTTTGTATGTATATCAGTATATACACACACACATATACTGGCAGAGTCAGTCTATTTGAAATGGGAAGGGTAGCATGTATTTTGGCAGTCAGCAGATATTTTTCCACTGATCCTTACTTTCAGTCAAGAAAAAACACAGATTTACAGATGTAGTGAAAAACTTATGCTGCTAACACTTGTTTGGTTTTATGTTTACCCACCACCTTAAGCTTCCTCTGATTATCTCATTTTAGCTTGTGTAAAGCACTTATCGATGGACTTTGCACATTCTTTTGTTGTCTGAAGAAGCAAGTTAGCTACTTAGGGGATAAATGAATTGCCTTTGGGATTAAATGTTCACTTGCATCATGGAGGTATAATAAAAAATATCCTTAAATATTCCCTATCAGTTATTACACTTACACAATTTTTAATTATGATTCACTAAATAAACAAGAACAAGAAAGAATTTTATCAATGCTCTTGTATTGGTAACTTTTTTCTAGTGAAAATGCACAACTGGAAAAATTTACTAAATTTTGCAATGTTTTCTGCTTTAAGTGAATTCTTAGTATCTTCTTGTATTTCAAAGAACAGCCAAGAGTGGGAAGGTTGCAAAAAAACTATTTGAACTCCTAAATATTGGCTTAGGTTAATCTGTATGACCAGGAAACTTTGTAGCACAGTCTGTTATGTAAACTCTCCTGTGTATTTTACACACATGCTCTTTAGCCAAGATGTTGATTAAATTAAAACAGAAGTAATATCTCAGGACACAAATAATAAAAATTCTACATAGGATATGTTTTGATTGAACTGATATAATAGCAGTATGGATTATAAGGCCTTTGAAATGAAACCTATTTCTTTAAGCTTAAATATCTTGCATTCAACTATTAGATGCTGCTCCTTCCAAATAATGGTGTTTTAACTGATTGGTTTTAGTGTGTCTATGA
>NW_008702320.1:0-1013 GCF_000695815.1 Acanthisitta chloris
AGGATAAAACTCCCACTGGCTCCGGCTGAGGTGGAAAAATAGGAAGGGAAAAAGAGGCCAAGAGGAGAAAGTCTTAGTGTGACTTTCATTACCCAGGTGAGGCCTTGCAGCCTCATTTTCTTTAGAAGTACTTTCTTATCTTTGAATTGAACACTGTGCAAAAAATGAAGCTTTATCTGCTCCTGCTTCAAGCAGATTGATGTGGAGCTTGTCCAAGGAGAAAGCTTTCACATCTGGCCTCTCCAGCCTTCCCAGTTCTGTCTGACGTCTGTGTGCTCCTTCCCACTGGCCTCTCTGAAGATCTCAGCTGGGATGAATTGCCAAATCTTAGTCCCTTCACAACCATCTGCCTGCCAAGCAGTGTCAGCAAGTTATGGAGCTGCCAGGAGACCTGGGGAGTGGAGCATGGCTTGAATGTTGAGAGTGTACATCATGACCTTGTGCCTGATGCCTCCAGCTGTGAAATCACCTTCTGCAAGTCGTCTTCCTGGTCATACCCACAAAGCTGTGGTGTGATTCTGGCAGAAGGATTTGCTGAGGAAGTTATTGATAGCACTTATGGATTAGGGAGAACACCTGCCTACGGAGAGTTGTGTGAGCAAAAATTATTTCAGTCAGTTAAAACCAGTTTTAGTGCATGTGAATTGGCCAGGTCCATTTTTATTCCATTCCATTGGAATAAAAAGGAAATAGATAGAAAATCCTATATACATCCTTTATAAAATCCTTTATACAAGCCCCACTTGGCTCATGTTTAAAGCCATAAAGCAAAGAACAACATATCTGGCAAATTTATACCAAGTTCATTGTGGAAATGTGAACAAATTACACTTATGCCACAGTTAGCAAGATGTGCTGCATTTTAACTGCATTTCAGATGAACTCTCAGGATCTGTGACAAAGAAATTCTTAGGGATTCTTTCTGAACTAAGCAGACATCATGATACGGATTGTGAAGGCTCAGAGGGGTTGCCCCAGAGAGAGGCAGAGCAAGGGAACCCCAAGCAGGCCTT
>NW_008702321.1:0-1013 GCF_000695815.1 Acanthisitta chloris
AAAAAAAAAAAGGAAAACATTTTCAATATTGCCATGCTGAGTATTTAGAACTCTGTGGTAGTAAATTCCATTCATGCTGCTGTCAATTACCAATTTCCAACATTAAGTATTAATTATAACTCAGCTTGTTTCTAACCTAGTAAAAGTAATTTCCAGGCTTCAGTGATGGATAGCATTGCTTTTGCCAAAAATATCTTGTGCTATCTCTACTGTATTTATGTCTGTAGACATGTATTGAAATTGCAGTTGTCCCTGCAAACCTGACTGCCCCAAGAAATGGTTTTACAAGGGTTTTTTGGGAGACACTCCAGGCTTGGGCAAGTTTTCTGAATTCTCTGCTTACATCTTTGCCTATTCTATGTTGTGCTGGTTCTGCAGTTTGCCTTTCTGTACTGTTTTTCACATGTCTCTATTGAAAAAAAAATAATCTAATTCAATTAAAATCTTCCTAGAGCATCCTCTGAGGCTGGTTTACATCATGGCATGTGTGCAAATCTCTTTGTAGTTAAAGAAAGTGGCACTGGACTGCTATGTCTTTAGTGTGGAGTCATAGATGGGACCTCTGGAGTGTTCTGATCCAACCTCTTGCTTGAAGGGAACTGTCACAACCACTAGATGAGGTCAAGCACAGCTTTATCCAGCCTATGGCTCTAAAACATCCATGCATGAACATTCAGCTTCTGAACGACCTGTTCCAGTGCTGATGTTTATCAGCATCCTTCAGGATAGAGGTTCTGGTGTTCATTATGCAGATGATTTCCAGAATAAGACAGTTGCTCACACCAACACTTCTACACTCAGAAGAACTTAGGGACCAATTGCAGAAAGCAGCATATTTTGCTTGGTGTAAATTTCCTTCCTTTGAGGCTGAAGGTATCATTTCTGAAGTCCTGACTATGAGCATAGCACTGGAATTTTAGAAGTCTGAGCATCAATATTTGATCACAAAATGTTATGCGTGAGCATGTGTTTTTGGGGACACACTCTTGCTGCATATATTAGTGTGGTAAGGC
>NW_008702322.1:0-1014 GCF_000695815.1 Acanthisitta chloris
GGTGGTGCTCAGACACTGTATCCGACACTAGTCCTCCCTCTGCATGTATTTATGAAAAAGTGAATCTTTACCAGAAAACTGAAACTCTTGTAGCCGATAGCAATTGGGGCTATAAAAGAGCATTTAATCTTTTTAGGGCTACCTAAAGTAAGATTTATTTCTGGAATGCTGTAGAAATAATCTAATGGGAAACCTGGTCTCCAGAAGGATCCACAGCCTCATTTCATGGTCCCCAGGAAATTGTCCTTTCTCTTTCAGGTCCTGCCTAACCATTGTGGGCTCAGAATAAAGGCATGGAGGCTTCTGTTCCATAGGGTCGCTGTCTCCTGCCCACTCATTTGGGGGGCAGGAGGATGAAGTCCCCCTCTCCCACTGATTCAGTCTTGCAGCCCTGATGTCCCAGCTGTGTGTGAAGAGTTGCTGGGCCTCTGTTTCCTCACATGCAATAGCAGAGCTCTGTGCAACTCACTGTTGTGTGTGGAAATAAGCCCATCTGTTTATTTACACATCACTATGATGTTCACATTGCATGGCAGCTGCTAAAGCATCCTGAATCCAACAGTGGTTCTGAGCACGGCACCAGTGACCAGGCACTGGATTTGGCAGATATCTGCATCCTACACCACCTAGATCTGGGAGGGAAGACAGGTGTATTTGACACTGGGGAGGAAAGAGGATAACCAGAATGCCACAACTATGTCTGGAGTTCTCAGGGGAGCTTTCAGTCTATGAGAAATCCTGGACTCAGTAAGCAAGATGTGGACCTCAGGATTCCAAGAGCCTCATCCCTGCTGTCTGCTTCTGTTTGTTACATGTGTTCTTCTTGTTCCCTTCTGCCAAGAATGCACTTGGGGAGAGCTGCCAGCTGCCTGCTCAGGTGGCACCAAACAGCTGCAGTCACAAGTTCCTCCTGTAACTCAACACGCCGCCAACTAAGAGATAGATGGACAGATCTACTCCAGGAGAGGCATTGGTTCTTCTTCATACGCCATGAAGCAGTTTCAAAATGCAAAC
>NW_008702323.1:0-997 GCF_000695815.1 Acanthisitta chloris
AGTACTATCTCTTTGATTTTATTCCCTCAGGTAAATACACTGCATAATATGTCAAAACCAAATTACATGTTTGGACTGTGTTGTTGTTAGTCTCACATATGGATACTCCTATGTGTAATAACATTCTTAAACTGATATTCTCTTCCTAGCCTTGAAACGTATCAGTGAAAGAGAGGGAAGCTGTATGTGTGTTAATTGACATTTGAGAAGAAAGGGATAGCACTTAGATGTTACACAAGAACCTATTCCTGCTTGACATGCAAATTATTTTTAGAATCACATGCTCAGTTGGATTCAGATGAAGTTTGTATATATATCTTAACTTTGCAGCACTTACTCAAAATCAGCATATGTAGTACTCCCAGGAGTATTTTCTAGCATGTTTTAAATTTTAATTGTGAGACAAGTCTTCTGAAGATAAGAGCTGTAGACTTACATGCAGTGCAAGCATAATTCCTGTGTGCCCTCATGTGAATTGCATGCATGACTAAATTTTGTTCTGTTGCAAAACTGCACTTCACTTTAAGTGAAATTGCCTTCTAAGACAGATTAAATGCTCCTTTCTCCTACAGCAAACAAAGGAGAGCAGCTATCACACGGTAAATCATGAATGAGTGTGTGGTAACTCAATATATTACAGCCTGCATCTGTGGGTAGCACTGTGGGGAATATATTTAACATCATGATTTCTGAGTTTATATCTGTAAGAATTTCCAAAATGATCCATTGGTTTTGAACTAAAAGTACAACATTCAGTTTTGCTGTGATTTAGCAATTTATTTTCTCTGCTGAAACTGTCAATATCCTTGTCTGCAGAAGTGCAGCTTATGATGCAGTAGATACAGGTCATGTCCCTTTATGTTCTTTCTAGTGCACCTTGAGGCACCATCAGGGCCAGTTTTGATCCAGTCCTCTGAGGCAGCAAAGTAGATTCATGAAAAGCTTTTTCATGTTAAGTTAGTTTATAGCTGTATAATTGTAGGTAATACTAAACACT
>NW_008702324.1:0-1014 GCF_000695815.1 Acanthisitta chloris
ACCCCTTAACATACTATGATTTTATGATTCTATGCTGTACAGCTCTTGTGCTCTGCTCTGAGCTGCCCAGTTTGGCTCCTGCTCCCTGTAGCATGGTAGATGCTCTCCAGCTGATGTGCTGAGCAGTTCCACCCATACTGGCCACTGCCTGGTGATGCTCCTTTCTGTCTATCGATGACCTGCAGAGATACAGGAGAATAACATGCCATTTTCTGGCTTGGTCTTCCCCTTTCCCTTTCACTGTGCAGCCCTGAGATTTACCTGCCTAGGAGAGCTGAGCACTCCCTTTGCTGAGCAAGGCAAATGTTCCTACCCAGTGAGGGGAAGGAAGGGACAGGCCAAATCCATCCCATCAGCCAGTGCTGTGAGGGACACTCTGATCAGCAGGGACAGACTGTCCCAAGGAGGAGGATGGAAAACTCAGTGATTTTATACATGGCCTTGGGCTCTCAGTGATAGGAAATTCTACATCTTCCCTCAGAAATGGGCCAGAGTTCCCCCAGTCATTAGCAGATCACCAGACCAGGCTGGGAGATGATGGTAGGGAAGGCACAGCCTCTCCTTGTGAGATGGAGGATTTTATAAGCACCAGCCAGCTGGGAATGATCTGGGACCACTTGGTGCTGGTGTTGGAGCCTGAAGAGCTTGTTGCCCAGGTGTGCATCCCTCCAGATGGGAGTCAGTGAGTGCCAGACCCCAAAATGGCAGCACCCCTGGGCTGATGGGGAGTCACTGTTTCAAGTGGTTCCTCAGTCTCCAAAGAGCTTCAAGCTGGTTTGTTTTCACCCTCTGTCACAGTTTAAAAACATCTGGCTTATTAGTTTCACTTTGATGTGGGTTGCAGTGCTCAGATGTCTCTGCACTTTCATACCCTCTGCTGCCAGAGCTAGCTGAAAAATACCAGAGCAGGAGGTGTGCAGGAACAGACTCCTCTGGCTCTGCACATCTTAGAACCTAGAACCACAGAATCACTTAGGCTGCAAGAGCCCCCTGCAGCCCCAGGCCCAGGGGTGC
>NW_008702325.1:0-995 GCF_000695815.1 Acanthisitta chloris
ACCATGCACTATGACAGCCCACAGCTTCCAGAGTACAGTGCACAGACAACACTTCTCTTTATTTCTTGTCCTTTCCTGAAGTATGGTAATATCAACAACAGTTTGTTCTTAACTCACAGTGGAAAAGCCACAAATAATTATTCATTTAATTAACTTTTTATATGTTTCCATGTGGATTGCTTCAGCAGCTAAAATCCAGTCTAAGTTTCTCCTCTGGCAGTCCCAAGCAATAAACCATTTTGCTAATGTTTCATTGGATAAACTCCAAAAACTGACAAGCACAAAATTATCTGCTCCATATTTGCTGCAAAGTGCAGCCTTTCTGACATTGCTCACCACTTGGCTGGCAAAGCTTGCTGGAAGATAAGGCTTCACTGGCATAAATTCTACTAGATTTTGAAAGCCCTGAAATGGAACTTGGTTGGAAAATGTTGGCACTGCCAAGGACTGTTATTTTATGTTTTTCAGTCATTTTTTTTCCCAAATTATATTGACCAGCTACAAGCCTGTAAATGTTTATAGTTTTTGATTTGGTAATTAGAAACTGTCTCACTCCTGCCCAGCTCAATTCTCATATCTCAAGAGCTCTCTAACTTATTAGTTTGAAAACTAATTTGGAGATGAATGGGGGCATCATTTCTTTCCTCAACAGGTGGACCCATTTCCTTTCTATGAAGCTTGTGTTCATGATGCCTGCTCTTGTGATAGTGGTGGAGATTGTGAGTGCTTCTGTTCTGCAGTTGCTGCATATGCCCAAGAATGTACCAAGGCTGAGGCCTGTGTTTTCTGGAGAACTCCTGATATATGCCGTGAGTAACAGTTAAACACAACTGTATCTTTCTAGTTGCTGCCAAAAAGGCAATCAAATAATCATTAATGCTGTCACTGCAAGGTAGTGCTGGCTGCACAATGAAATTTATTTTCACAGCACATCAGGGAACAAATAGAACAAGTAAATTTGTATATTTTGAGTTTGCAGATGACACAAAGTTGGG
>NW_008702326.1:0-1006 GCF_000695815.1 Acanthisitta chloris
ACCTATGCAGAATTGCTATAGCTTGTCTTGGCTCTCTATAGCTATTAGCTAGACCAAGTAGGTGGCAAAGCTTGTTAGAGTAACTTCTGCCCACTCAGAAGCAGCCAAGAATAGCTGCAGCCTCTCCTGGGGATCAAGTATACAAGTCTGGAGCTCGAGGGGTCCCTTCCTGTGACGCATATGACATTACCATCATAGCCATGGGAATATGCTACTATGTGAACCTAGGCACAGACATCTGGAAATGATGGCAGCCTGTAGTGCTGAACTGACAAAAGAAACAAATGGCACCAAGGTTTCTGGTCTCCCTGACTTCCCTCTTTCCAGGTGTCACAAACTCCAGTGCAGCCTTGTGCACTGTTAATTGGTCAGGCAGAACGCATGGCAGACCTTCTCTCAGCTTAGGGGCCACTTGCTCCAGGAATGCTGCCTCTCACTCTTTTCCAGTGATTCACTTGCACATCTTCTCTCACAGGCTCCTGGGCTGTCCAGCTAGAGAAGGGAGGTGCTGTGGTGGTGCTGCGGAGCCTGCTGTGGCCAGGACTGACGTTCTACCATGTCCCAATGACCAGGGAATATGGCTACGTCTACTTTGGTACTGGTGAGAAGAACCTTGATCTGCCCTTGATGCTGTGACTCTCCTGCCTGGGGTGAGGACTCCGTAACTATAGAACATTCAGATTTTACACTTAGGAGATTTTTGCTTACTGCCTGTCCTAATAAACATATGAAACCTCAGCACTTTGAGCAGGATTCTTTTGTGCCTGGACTCTGGCCCTATTTCTTTTCCTAGGACTTCACTGTACACAATTTTCCTTCAACTTCAGATTGAATCCCCTGTAATGTGCAGATCCTTTAGATAGTAGCAAATGGCATTTTCTTCCATGACAGGCAAAGCTCTCAAACCAAGGCCATCTGCTTGATTACAAAGACACCTTGCTTACACAAGAACTAATTTGGAGACAACATGAATGAATACCAGCTGTCACCCATGAACGACAAAAAC
>NW_008702327.1:0-998 GCF_000695815.1 Acanthisitta chloris
ACCCCCCACACTGCAACCCAGGACATCTTGGTTTGTTGTCCTCATGCAACTTTTTGAAAGGTGACCAATCTCTTGTTTATAAGCAACTTCATTTTGTTATGATAGATGAAAAGGATTAGTTACCAAGGCCTTAAGGAATGCTGAAATAGCTACTATGTGGAGGTTGTGTTTGTTTTTCCCTTCTGTTTTTGGAATTCAAGGGCCCCTTTTATTTCATTGTAGTTGTTGATAGTTAAGAAGTTTTAGCACTCTTCAAGCTGGATTCCTAGAGTTCAGATTTCTTTAGTACATCAGTGATATCCTAGAGTGCACTCTCATGAAGTTTGCAAATAGGCCTAAACTGGGAGGATCAGTAGATACACTTCAGGGCAGTGCTGCTATTCAGAGGCATTTACCCTGACAAGCTGTGTAAATGAACTGTCATTCTTTGCAACTGTCTTAGAAAATTCAGCAAGGGCAAATGCAAAGTCCTCTGCATGGAAAGGAGCAACCACTTGCTATAAAACATGCTGGGACTCCCTGGCTGGAGAGCTGCTTGGCTGAAAATAGCTGGAGGATCATGTCAGAGAGTGAGCTGAGAATGAGCCAGCAGGGTGCCTGTGTGGTATTAAGAGCAGCATAGTCAAGCAATTGAGGGAAGTGATTATCCTCTCCTACTTTGCTCTTGCTGATTGTGCCCAGCACTCTGGATATAATTTGAGCCCCCAGTGCAAGAAAGATTGGTCTTTCAACAGTGAGCAAGTTCAGTCGAAGGCCATCAGATTCGTCAGGGACCAGGACTATGTGCCCTTTGAGGACAGGCTGAGAACACTGAACTTTTCAGCCAAAGAGGTGACCTTGAGGGGGACCTAGTGGCAGCTTCTAGTACATACGAGGAGAAGACAAAGGCAGGTTCTTCCAAGTGGTAGGTGACTGGAGGCAGAGATCCAAGAGCCATAAATGGAAACAAGAGAGTTTCTAATTGGATGTGGGAACAGTAAAGACAGTACAACAAAGAG
>NW_008702328.1:0-1016 GCF_000695815.1 Acanthisitta chloris
GGGAGAAATAGGGGAGTGTGCAATGGAAATAAGAGTTGGCACATTTATCTCCAGTGTACTGATGCAGGAAAGCTCCAGTAAGGATGGGGTTGCAGAGCACCCCAGTGTAGGCTTACCTGCACTGCAGTAACTCAGAACTGAGTAGTTCAGCCTTCCCTCACTGCTCTAATTTGTACTGATGCACGAGTGGAAAGCAGCTGATAACTGTTTTCCACCTTTTGTTTCCCTGTAGCTCTGGATGACTGGAGGAGAGCAGCCACCCCTCAGAGAAGCTCACCCTTAGGCAGAAAAAAACCCCAAGATGTTGCCTCTTCTTTGTGTACCCACAAGCTAGCTGTGCACAAGGCAGACAGCGTGTCAGAACTACACTCTTTGGTCCCTTGTTTATACTAAAGGGAGAGGATGCAGCTGTAGTGGCATTCAGGCTAGTGCCAAGGTGCAATGAAAGAGGAAGACTGTGCCAGCTACTGTCATCAGGCTGGTTATCTGCTTCATTTAAAACAAAAATGTCACTGGACAGGACTTGAGCATTTTCAGTTGAAGGCTTACTTTCCACTGTTTGCTTATCCCTAAATTTATAAATGTTTCCAAGAGCAAGAAGCTTCTCTGCTAATCACATGCATAATGGACATGTTCTCTCACTCTCCTCCCCTCCCCATCTTGCTCCCCCCACCCTTGGAAAACATTTGGGCTGAAGAACAGCACTGAAAGCAAGTAATCTGGGGGAATTAATTACCTGGGCTAGTAGTCTCCACATTTTTTGGACAATTGAACCACTTTAAGATTCTAGAGTTTCTATTACTTTGAAACCTGACAAAATGGAAGTGTTAGTTCATAATGCTGATTCGGGTTATTTCCTTCTTTACATCACCATGGGAGGTTGGTTTCTAAATCACAGTTCTTGCCCTGGCAGCCTAGGACGCATCTGGTTTT
Source organism: Acanthisitta chloris (assembly GCF_000695815.1). Taxonomy (NCBI): domain Eukaryota; kingdom Metazoa; phylum Chordata; class Aves; order Passeriformes; family Acanthisittidae; genus Acanthisitta; species Acanthisitta chloris. The sequence continues at coordinate 934 of NW_008702328.1, forward strand.
TTTGATGTAAATCCTGGAAGTACAGGCAGAGGAGGAGGAAAGGAGAAAGAGAAGCTTGTCCAGCCAAGAAGAAAAATCATTCT
>NW_008702329.1:0-1019 GCF_000695815.1 Acanthisitta chloris
ATTTGGTACCAGAGAGCACTGGGAGAGGTCCCCTGTTTTCCAAATGCCACCTGCCTTGCTGATGCAGCTGAGCCAGTACAGACTCCCACATTTGGCTCCCTCCCCATCGGGCCAGGACTTGCTCTCTGGTCCAGCACAAAGACAGCAAGTGTGCTACAGATCTTCTCCAAGACCTCTCTCTCTCTCTAACAAGTATAATTATCCAATGGGTTTTGTTCCAACCCAACATCCTATCTAGATCATCCTTAAAAGCCACTTAAGTGGCAGCCAGAACTGTTCTTAACTGTGACCGTACCCTGTCATAGAGAAAAACTGGATTATTTTGACCAGGTTCTGTTCTTGATGGATCCATATAGCTCCAGCTCATCTCCACTAATTACGAGTAGTGAGATTATTTGTCCCAGTATTTTGGGGGTGGTGGCTCTTGGCCCCAGGCCCCATTTCGAAGAGAGGGTACAAACTTTGCCTCTTTCCTAGCCTCGGTGTCCATTGGGAATTCTTGCGGATAACAAAAAATAATTCTGGGATTGCTTGGTGTGAACGTCACCACAGCCAGATGTCTGAAAAATTCTTGTTTATCTAAATACTCTCTTACATACACTTTGCTTATCCGGAGCCAGATTTCACCCCCATCAGCAGCACGGCTTGTGCTCTCCGTTTCCCCATAGCTGTCTATATCTGAAGCCTAATGCAAAGGGCACCGAAGAGTTGAGTCTCCTCAGTGGCTGCCGTCAGTGCTTCCTCTCTGCCGAAAAGCCGCACAGCACCGTCCCCGGTTAGTATCCTCCAGTTCGTACAACGGAGCCCGTGCTCTGCCTCCTCTTGCTCGGTGCGTGCCGCCAATAGAGCCCCGAAGCGCGGGGTGGATCGAACATCCAACCTGCCGCGGCACACGTTAACAGCTGGGCTCAGGGGGATCCATAGCTCTAGGAGGGGGCTCCGGTTTCTCTCGGAGTCGCCCACGAGGAGCCGTTTGCCGGCAGGCGCGGGCAGGGCTGGGCTGCGGGTCCGGACGGCAC
>NW_008702330.1:0-1015 GCF_000695815.1 Acanthisitta chloris
GAGGAGGATGATGCTGCTTGCTTGATGCAGGATTGCTGATCTCCCACCCTTCAAAGGGAGGCTGGGAGAGGAAGGGGACTCCAGGGGAGTAAAGCAGGTCAGAAAACACAGCAGAAATCTGGCACGTGGCAGTGGGAGGCAGAGCCTGGGATTGAACTGGCTGGAAATAATTCACATGGGATCCCATCCTGCCTTGTGAGTGTTTCCTCAGCTCTTACTAATCACCAGGAAGATTGCCACATCTCTGCCTAGCACTGGGTCTTTACCAAGAGGTCATAGAGATGGTCTCCAAACCCCTTCTGGTTGGTTTGTTCATGTCCTAAGTGAAAGGTTCCAGAGGGAGTGTTGGTTTGTTACAGCCCCTGACAGTGAATACCTCCCTGGGAGCTGCTGTTGTTAGGAATTCAGAGCTGGTGTTTCCCAAAGTGCTCCTGTTGGCTGGATGGTCTCTGAAGCCAAGTCTGCAGCTCCCATGGTCTTCCTGGGCACCTGCAGGAGGGAGGTACTCTTCTGGTTTGTAACTTATTTTCCCTGATAGGTCTTCTAGTGACTTGTGACCAGCTGCCTTCACCTACAGAGGAGACAGGTATCTGTGTTTTCCAACTCCCTCTGGCTTTGTCCAGGGCAGGATCTCCCAGGAGTGGCTATGGGGACCATGGCTCCATTAGTCAGAGCCAGAGCTGTTAGGGAGGAGGAGGCTCTGGCTCCTGCCTCCTCCTGGGAGACCATCCCCTGAGAGCAGCTCAGGCCTGTGGCACTTGCCATTCAGCTCGGGTGATGATGCAGACCAGCAGCAGATGGGTCAGAGCAGGGCCCAGAGTTGGTATTGATGTTCTGTGGCTGTAAGTAGCTGTGCTTGTCCCTGAGGATCAGCCAAGAGCTGACGGCACTGCTTGGCTTTCTGTGCAGGCTGTGTGGTGGTTGTGTTGCAGGGCTGTACTGAAAGAGGCAGTGGGGTGAAGCCAGGTCCCCTGTGCCCCAACCCTCCTTGGGGTGCAGGTCCATGGGAGCTGCT
>NW_008702331.1:0-1003 GCF_000695815.1 Acanthisitta chloris
CTGACCAAAGGGATATTCCATACCACACAAGGTCATGCTCAGCAAATAGAAGCTTCATGAAAGGAGGAGGATGGAAGGACATTTATGGTCACAGTGTTTGTCTTCTCAAGTAAACATTCTGCACATGGAGCCCCTGGAAATGGCCAAACATCTGCTGCTGACAGGACATGGTGACTGAATTCCTCACTTCACTCCAAGCAGCTTTTGCTTGTTAAACTGCCTTTAGGTCAACCCACAAGTCTGTCTGTCTTCCACTTCCTCCCCATCCCACAGGAGAGGGCAAAGAGCAGATGGGTGGGTACTTGGAAGTTGGCCAAGGTCAACCCACCACACCCACAGACCTTCAGGGAACATTCCCACTTTCCACACAAAACTATTGACTCACTACTGCTCACATCTGACAGGTTTGGCCAAGCTTAGGCTTCTCCCACCCTTCCTGGCAGAAGCAAACAAGGATCTTCCTCACTGCTACCATTGGCCATTCTCCCAGAAATCAATCTCTTGGCTTTGCTGCTGACCACAGAAGGACTCACCTCTGCACACTCGCTCATGAGCAGCTCAGTCTGTCCAGCTCAGCTCACTGGGCATGGAATCCCAGACTCTCCTGAGCTGAAAGTGATCCACATGGATCATCAGTCCAACTCCTGTCCAACCAACATGGTCCTGTCCTTAGGTGCTTGGCCGTCCTGCAGCTGCTCCTAGCTCTGCCCACTTGGGCTGCAGGAGGCCAAACTCAGCCACACCATTCCCTCAGCACCTCTTCATTAGGTGTCTGTTTCCCGTGGGATTTCTGCCCCCAAACATTCTAAACACACTGAGCCCACAGACGCTGATGGGATCACCCTGACTTGCTTGTTCCATCACACTTCCCTCTTGGAGAGCAATCTCAAGTCATAAAAGAGCTTAGTTCACCTTCCCTCCTCACCCACCACTGCAGGTCTGGTGCATCACCTTGAGCTATCTCAAGCTCTCTCCAGTCCTGGAGGTGCTCCAGGTCAGGTTG
>NW_008702332.1:0-1017 GCF_000695815.1 Acanthisitta chloris
TTCTTTTAAGCCCTATTTTAAGTGACACAGTGAGTGTGCTGAGGGTGTTCCACTGCACCCTGAGTGTCTTCCTGTGTTACTCATCTCCAATGCCTGTTGAGAATGTACATGCATCTCATGGTGCTGCTTTCAAGCCTCCCTAGGCCTTTCTAAAACAACAAGGTTGTTCACTGGCCTATTTCTGAGGGAGGAACTGCAGAGACATGTCCAGTCTCATTTGCTCATGAATATGTATCCACAGGCTTCACTGTGAAGGCTCAGTAACTAGGATTACACTCCATTGACAGATCTGATGCTGAATGGACTTCAAAGAACACATTGCTTGCACTGCAGGAAAAGTGATTTCTTTGGGATTGGCATGACATAAGAGAGTGGAAGGAGAAGAAAAAAACCATCTTGCTCTGCTCTCTGAATTGTGCATGCTTTGTGAATGGCTGATGCTTGTGTCTGAGCTCTCAAGCCAGAACCTTTCACAGATATGGTGTCTTCTTACGGAAGTTTGGAAGCAGCTCTGGAAACTAATGTCTTTGCCTCACGGAGGACATATGTTTTCAGTAAATATATCTGGGACACTGAACTGCTTTTTGCTAATAGTAAGGATTTTGATTGCTTCAATGAGTTGCAGAGACTGTAAACTGGCAGCTCCAATTATTCACCTCACATGAACCACTTTGCTCTACACACCTCTGACACTGTTGAGAGAGCAACTGGACTCATGCTTGTTGTCTGTACTCTGGAAATGAAACCTCTTCTGAGTCTTTAAAGTGGCTGAAAATTACTGGGGCCATCGGGAGAGGAAATGTTATCTAAGCTGGCCTTAGTTAGTAAAAGACAATAAAATCTCCTGGTCCTGGGTAGCTGATCCATAACCAAAAGCTTGAGACCAGAAAGTGTATGGAGACCTTTTTAGAACACCCATAAGGAGATGAAAGATAAGAATAGGTGAAGAATATATATTGTAGTTAAAATAACACAGAAACCAACCAGACATTCAGCTTCTTGCAAGTACAGCTTACA
>NW_008702333.1:0-1013 GCF_000695815.1 Acanthisitta chloris
AATTATTGTATATATTTCCTTGTATGTTAGTGGCCCTGGCAGACTCACAACCACAGGGAATTGTACTTTCCATGCATCTGTTGGTAAAACTCACTTATCAAAAAGCCTTTCAGGTTTCCTTTCACATTTGATATATAGGAGGTAACCATTTTGCCCACAGGCCCTTTGTCATGATCCTGATGGAAATGCTTTAAATACATTTTCAAGTGTGATAGTAATCTGCATGAGGTCAGCATAAATGTTCTTGCTCTTCATTAGTCAATGCCTGAAACTCAAATATTTATCTCTGCAATAGCACTCCTGCCTTTACCTTTGCACTTCTTTCCAGTCTGGGTGTCAGAGGCTGATTTCAGGCCACAGAAGCTGTGTGGGCAGGGTTTAATTAAAACCACTGTTAAACGTGCCTGCTGTTTCCACAGGACTTGCTCTTAGAGAGGGAGTTGGCAAATGCTGATGGACAAGCGAGCTGCCAAGAGAGGGAGGGTGTGTGCTGACTTTGTTTTGCTAGGCCACAACGATTGCACCAAGAAATGGCCATCAGGGCAAGATGCCATTCCTCACAGGAGGAGTTTGCAGGTCTCCAGGGTTCTGTTCAGGTGAAGACATCAGATGAGAGGCAGCCCGAGCATGTCAGCAGCCTCAGATTTTAGTGCTACTAAACCAGTTACAGTTGGTGAACTGGAATACAGTGGTTCTCCTGGTTCCCGTTCCCAGAGAATGGCTTATCTGAAAATGTGTGTAAGAAATCTATGTGAATGATTCTCAAGTCTCTATCCATTTCTCATGGCAGTAGCAGCAGGTTAAGCAGGAGCCAATCCCTGGTATTGTTCAGAGGAGGCTGTTGAGCAGCTGAATAGCAGCTGCAAAGCCTGGGCCAGCCAGGAGTCAAGTCTGCTGAAAAGCCCCAGCAGAGCCCTGATGGTGGTGAGTGGGGTGGAAGGCATGAGCCCCTCGAGCAGGCACTGGAATGTGGATCAGTTTTGTAAGTTGATTAAGCAAGAGTCATAGAATCA
>NW_008702334.1:0-1020 GCF_000695815.1 Acanthisitta chloris
TCCCTTCCCTCTGGCTGTGCATCAGATTGGATTCTAAGAAAGATTGATGGTGGGCTTTAAAATTAATTGCAAGTACAATTGTTATTATTAATACACAGGAATATAGATCTAGTAATACTATGCAAGGCTGAGGCATAAGCATGCTATGAGAAGGTAAATCAGATGTAAATGCCTAGTTTGGTGCTATTTATCCAATAATGCCCACCTTTGTTACAGTGCTGCCTTCAGGAGCAAGAAATAGTCATTGATGCAATGGGCTGATTACCTTGGGGTTTTAGGCAATCCGTGAGAAACAACTCCTAGCAGTGCCCACAGCAGCAGTTGTGGGCAGTGACGCTGTTGCTCCTTGCACAGGGTTGTGATTTGTTGTACTTGATCTATAGTACTCTTTAGAATCTTCACTGACCCAGTGAGCAAACTGTCAGCACTGCTAGAGGTTTGCAGTGCCTTGGTTTCCTTCTTTATACAACAGGGAGTACTTCATGATCTCACCTTGCAGACCAGAGGCTCACAAGCCATATACTAAATAACATATAACTCAAAGTAGTTTGTAAGCTAGCAAGATATTTCCCCACTTCTTTTCTAAACAGAGGAACAAACACTGCTGCAGATACCCTGATATGCATCCAGAATGTCTGTGGAAGTCATTGGTAGTGTGATTCATTGCTATGACCACATACAAAGCACAGTGTGAAGCAGAGTCCTGGTGTGACTGCTCCTGGGCTGACACTGAATTTGGGATCATTGCTATTGTGTCCAAGCAGCGTCACAGCTCAAGCATCTCACAGTATGAACATAACTCTGCTGCTGCTGGGACTCAGGCTTGTGCTTCTGCACAGCATCTCTCTGTGCTGGTCAGATACAGGACAGGAATTCCCACACCATGTCCGTGACTTTCTCCAAACCCAACATCCTCCCTTCCTTGTCCACTGGGGAAAAACCCATGAGTGAGGGTTGACTCCACCATCATCCCAGTTGTACTGGCACTGAAGGCAAATCAGTTCCTATATTTCTAATTCC
>NW_008702335.1:0-1020 GCF_000695815.1 Acanthisitta chloris
TGATCTTGGTTTTCTTAATTTGGGTCAAGTTGAGACTCCGGTTGGGTTACAGTAGGCAGAATCAATCAGATGTGCAATGGACTCAGGGATTAATTAACCAAAGGATTTAATGACCTAGCAATCTTAATAGTAGAAATACTTCTGTATTAAATTTGAAGAAAACACTGAGACCTCTGTTTGGCAAGTGGTGTAGAATAACTTACTGGTTAAAATGCTTTGGATGGGTGTCTCTGTTATTGCAGTCTGACAAGTGCAATGTATAGAGACACAGTCTCCACTCATAATCTCTTTCCTCAAAGGAATGCCACGCATGCTTCTTGTTTATAAAGGAAATTACATGGACTCCTTTGTTACCCTGTTTCACAGCTGATCCCCTGAGATATTTAAAATTTAATTGCTTAGTTAAGGAGGCAGCTGCAGCAAGTACCTTTTTTTTTTCACAAAAAGCAGTCTGTGGTTATCCTGATGAGGAAGGCACCCAATTTGTAGTCTACACATCAGATAGGAGCTGATGCAGGAGTTAATATGAGTTTGCATTTCCCATGGCTTGAGCTATCTGAGCAAGTGACAAAAAGCTAATGCTATTTGCTAACACTGTGGCCACTGTTCTCCCCCTTTTATGAACTATTGAGCATCATGTCGATGGTGTGGATTCAGCCAAGCCTGTATAATGTGGTGAAATCTCATGTCAGTAAAGATTAAAACCTAGCACCAAGTCATGTATGGGTTTGGACTTAATAGGATCCATGTGTGTTTTGAGACCATATTTAGAGCTAAAGGGTGTGATCTGTCAGGTCCCAGCAGAGGCCTGAGTGCCCTGCTGCCTCAATTTCCCCATTGAAAATGTTCTGCCATGCCGTGTTAATGGAGATCCCTGTCCATGAGCCAGTATCAGTTCCATCAGATGACAAATGGAGAAGGTAGTGTAGTCACAGGAGATGAGGATAAGGCCTTCTTTGCCTCGGTCTTTAATGTCAATTGGATGCTCACGAATCTATGGGCCCTGATGAGATCCACCCC
>NW_008702336.1:0-988 GCF_000695815.1 Acanthisitta chloris
CAGCTCCCAGGAGGAATGCAAGGAGAGCAGAGGTATCTTTCAGAGAAGGACACGCTAGCTCGGGTTCAGGGACTCAATGTGTTACTGCACCAAGGAGCTGGTGGCAATGCCGTCGTTCAGGCCCAACTGATCTTAACCACAGGGTCGGACAGTAATACCCTTTAGCATCTTTTGCATTCTCTTCAGAGTGTAATGCAAGAGCTAATGAAGGAGAGATTGTGTTTGGGATGTAATTTTGTGTTGCAGTCATACTGCAGCTAGTTCACACAAACACTGATGATGGAGCAGGTATATATCAAGAGCAAAACCCTCTCCTAACCAGTACAGTCGTGTTTTGGTGTCCGTGACACATCACAGAGATCCTCTTAGTAAGAATCAGACACGGTGGTGTCCTAGAGAATCCCACTGCTCCGTGGGGCTACAGCTGAAGATTCCTGGATTCTCGTTTCTGGCTGTCAGCAAATCTATGGGAATATTCCTGGTAGTTCCATCTCTACCTGCAGAGCTGCCCTTGGTAACGGTCAGCAGTCAAATCAAAAGTCATGCAGTTTGGCAGTGCTGAGGTTGTATTTTTTTGAGGTCATCTTCATGATGTTTGTGGGAGACATTTTATCTCTTCTGTCTGTGTGTGCTTTGCTGTTTGATGAAGAACAGCAGCAGTTGCATTTGAAATAAGGATCAAATCCCCTCGAACTGCAAAGGATTCCCAGCTGGTTTGCTCTCTTTTCACAGGAACCAAATGGCTTTGTGCTTGCCAGAGGTGTGTGAATGGTAATGGTGGTGCTAAACTGAGGCCATTGGGGAAGGATGTGGCTGCAGAGCTTTGTGGCTGAGAGCTTAGAAACTATTTTTCCAGGGTTTACCAGGCCAAATGTCTCTGGCCGTGTGTCCTGTAACCTGCAGCCAAGGGAGCAGAGAAAGTCGCTTTTACCATGTCAGTTCCTAATTTCTCTGCTGAGGAATGCCAAGGCAGTTTGGCCCAGCTCGG
>NW_008702337.1:0-1019 GCF_000695815.1 Acanthisitta chloris
TGCCTGTGATGGGGGCAGTGAGAGGGCTTGGCACTCTTCTTGCCACCTCAGTGTGCAGGCAGGGTTGGGGGTGAGATGTGAGGCTCTTGTTTCCTGTGGTGCTGTCCTGGCTGGGGGAATCCCCATCCACCTCTGCCCTGTACCACACCGGGTGCTACCCAGCTGATAAAAGGTATTTTTTGGTGACCAGCCTGGAGCAGCCTTGTGCTCCCTCCCCACCATTCCCTTTGCTGTGCAGCCCTGTGGGGGGTGGTGACATGGTGTGGAACAAGTAGGGGGACAATGCTAAGCCCCTGGGCCAGTGCTCCCACAGTGGGGGCTTCACCTTTTGTCCCTCTCCCCCAGTCCTGTGCGCTGAGCGGGTGGTCAGGATCACGAAGACCTATCATGACATTGATGCTGTCACCAACCTGCTGGATGAGGTATGTTGGAGCCCCCCACCTGTGTGAAGGCTGGGGACACAGGAGTGGGTGAGAACTGCAGAAGCTGAGACAGACCTGCCCCTTGCAGAAGGAGCGGGACCTGGAGCTAGCAGCACGCATCGGGCAGTCCTTGCTGAAGCAGAACCGAAGCCTGACCGAGCGCAATGAGCTACTGGAGGAGCAGCTGGAGTTGGCCAAGGAGGAGGTAACAGCTTCTGGGCACAGGTCCAGGCCTTGGCCCCCTGCATGCTCCCCTAGGGGTGGTTCTGGTCTCCTCGGCCACGTCCTGAAGCTCTCTGTCTCCAGATTGCGCAGCTGCGCCACGAGGTCTCCATGCGGGATGACCTTCTCCACTTCTACACCACCACCACGGAGGAGAGTGAGCCCACCACCACCACCTCCACACCGTGAGTAGGACACAGCTGCTCCTGCGGGTCGGGCAGAGGCGATGGGCAGGAGCTGTCACCATCCCTGGTGTACTCCCTTCCGTTCCTCGATGACTGTGGGTCCAGCCCCACGGGGCTGGGGCGCTGCACACGCTTGCCTGGGAGCTCGGGGTGGTGGGCAGGGCCATGGGTGGGGAGCCCCTTCCTGCAG
>NW_008702338.1:0-1020 GCF_000695815.1 Acanthisitta chloris
AATCTACAAAACTAGACATGAAATGGAGGAGAGTAAAGCCTGAAAACACCTCTGTCTTGGCTTATGCTTCTCCCAAGCTTGAACAGTATTTCTGTCAGCTGAATTTGTCACTCGTACCACTTGAAAGGGATTATTCATCATGGAGTAAATAAAATAGACCCAACTGGTTTATGGTCCCATCTAACCCCACAGGAATCTGCAAGATAAAGCTAGGTAGCAGTGCCAGGCATGTACTTGGAAAGTGGAAAAAGACAGTGGGCTTAAACCTTGGGTTCTGACCCTCACTGAGTCCAGTGCTTTTCCTTGAGATGGGACTTAGCAGAAGACTACCTTATCCAGGCCAGGCAAAGCCCCTTCTGCTCTATGGATCCTGTCCTAAGTGAGAGGATCTGGATGTCCCATGAAAGAAAATGCTTTGGTGAAGAAGTACATCATCACTTTTTCCACAGCTACTGGGTCATTGCTCACTGAGGTCAACTGCGAACAATTCACTGCTTCCAGCACTCCAACTGCAAGAGAGTGCTGGCCCTGGCATGCAGGTGAGAGCTCTGTCTCCAGAATGCCATGTACTCATACTACTGCACAAGTTACTTATTGTAAAAAGCTGCTAAGGTGGTGGTTTGTGTTTCTTGAATATCCCCTTTTAATTTTATAAGTTTGTTGTACAGTCTGGACTAGCAAAAAATAGGGTATCAAGTAAATGATGTGAAAGAGAAAGAGATAAAGATCTGAATGGCAATAGGGAGAGGAACACTGTGCTTTTCTCAAGTTGGTTAAACGACAAGCAAATTGCCCACCTGATCAGCCAAAAAGGATGATAAACTACTATGAAAACATTTGCTTTTCAACTGATATTATGCCAGCACCTCAAAAGAGTTGGCCAACTGCAAAAGTCTCGAAGTATGAACGTTTCAAAAGTTGTCATTATTTGGTGGCAGATTGTCATTAGCCCTGTGCTGCTTGACCTGGCATTGGTGTTGCCACAGCAAGACTCCTGTGATTCATCTGCAGGTGTTTGCA
>NW_008702339.1:0-1005 GCF_000695815.1 Acanthisitta chloris
TACTGCAGGAAATCAGTGTAGAAAGCTTGGGTTAGTTTATTACCTTCACAAATCTTAGCAAGTTATTTTGCTTTCTATGAAAATATTACTTTGCTAAGAAGCTTTTGATAGCAGAGCCTTTCTTACATAGCACTACATTTACTGCTGGTCTTACTGTGGTAACAAGCAAAGTACAAGGGAGGAGAACACTGCAAAGCAAAGCCACACACCCCTCCGATTCTGGAACAGCTTGTGAAGCGTGGGGGAGAGCAAATGTATTTCAGATTCAGAGAGGGCTCTAGCGAGGTGTCCTGATTATTGCTAGCCAGATCTTCCTTTTTGGTGGGTGGGGAGAGATGCCCCTGTTGCCCTTGTCTGAGCACACTAGCAGGAGGCAGCAGTGCGATGAACCCTGCCTGGTTCTGATGACTGTTCACAGGTACACTTTCTGTGCTGGTTGTTATATGCTTCATAATATGGCGTCTAATAGGCAAGAAAACTTGCAGAGTATAAACACCTAATACCTATTTCCCTGCCTTTGTGAGCAGTTCTCACCCAGATGATCCCTTAGACCTCCCTCGCTTATGCTGCTAATTAGCCTTCTAGTCCTGTAGCCACAGAAGCTGTGCAGCCTCTGCCAAGAATCAATAATATGCAAAGCAGCAGGCAGCCAGTATACAGCCCATTAGATACCACATCCTCATGCAAGGGTGCTTTTCTGTATCAGCATACCAAGAAACCTGAGAGGAATATCTGAAAAGGACTCACTGCCTCTAGGGTCTTTCATATATGTACAGTGTGCTTAGGACACAGTTTTCCAGAATGGAGGGTGATGTGATGTGATTATTAGCATTGTTACCATATAAAGTGAGCAACCTGGAATGAGCCCGCTCTTGTTATCCCTCAGATCTATGCTGCTCCAGGCACACGAGATCCCTTCACGGCCTCAAAGAAAAAGAAGACCACTATGTAAGCCCTCTCACAAACTTCTATCATCTCAGCTTTCTACACTGATTTCCTGCAGTA
>NW_008702340.1:0-1016 GCF_000695815.1 Acanthisitta chloris
AACTCTTCTGCCAGCCTTAGATGATCTTGTTTTTCTGCACACAGTCACAGCTGCCACCTTTGGTTCCTGTGCTGACGTCCTGCCAGCCCAGTATTACTTGCATAACTTAGAGGTGAAAGTCCACAGTAAATTATCAAAGGAGTTCATGTTAAGTTTCCTCTCTGAAAAGCATTTGAAATATAGTATTTCAAAACAAAGGAGGAGGAAATTCTTTTTAGGGAGGAAACTTAAGATACTTAATGACCATGCAGGCCCTAAGTGTTTCCAGGACTAACAATGGTTTCAGGATTGTTCTTTGTCTAGAAGAGGATCCAGCACCCAAATCCTAATTTGAGAGCTGATATCTAAATTAGGAATGTTGGTGTCTCTCAGTTTACTGATGATATGTTTTCAGAGAGTTCCCTGGCAGCACCCATTCCTTACCCAGCAACAACACGTGGATATTTATTCAAGGCACTTCCCTATCGGGCCTTATTCTACCACTGCCTTTTAATGCTGTTGTTTCTCTAACTTTTTTTCTATTTCTTTTCCCTGCCTGTTTTTCTTCTGTTTTCCATCTGCTTCTCTTTAAATTTCTCCTTCTCAAAGGTTTTCACTGACCACTTGTACCCTTTGCTCCCACAGTGTTCAATTCCCACCTTGCTGGTGCTGATACTACTGTGTTATAACTGAACCTGGTTTTGCTAAAACCAAATGAGCAAAATTAAATGCACATTAGCTCACCATTTCAGGCTGCCTGTGGACTGCAGTTAACAGCTCCAAATCCATTAGTGCTCAGCCAGCAGTAAAACACTTTTCATCCTATCCCTGAGAGTTAGAAATGCATATTAAAAACCATGTGGTTAAGGCTCCTGATGATCCAAATGCCTCCTCCAAGCCTTGTAAATAAGTGAAGTTGTCACATATTTCATGCTAATAATTTGTTGTGGATGTGAACTACCAGTTTTCCCTTGTGTAAGCTGGAGCATAAATGAGAATTTTCTTGTTATTTTCCTTGTTTTTCTTTTTTTTTTATT
>NW_008702341.1:0-1016 GCF_000695815.1 Acanthisitta chloris
CCTGTCCCCAAAACCCAGCCACAGAGCTGCATGGGCAGAGGGGAGCACACATCTGAGCCCTAGGACCATAAGCACTGCCAGAATAAAGAGTCCTTTTCATCCCCCTCCTTATCCTTACAGAAGAGATAGTTGCCCAAACTCAGCTGCCTAAAGGCTGCCACCTTCATCCTGAAATCCATGCACAATCTCATTTTCTAATATGACTTTGTATCCCATTGACTTTGCATCAGTAGGGTGAGAAGCAAACCAAGTAAAAAAACATAGTTGCTGAATGAGTATTAAATCCTAGAGTGTTTGCTTTTTTTTTCACACAGGAAAGCAGAACATCTAGCCTGTTATTTTTGTGCAGAAATCATAGGGAGTAGCAGGTCTTTTCATCCAGCCTCACTTTCCCAGCAGAATTCCTACTGTATTCTGGCTATATAATACCAGGGCATTTGTTATGTTTGCTATAGTTCTGTATGTCTGGGGTTATCAAGTTATATTTTTCTGAAGGACTTCTATGGATATCTCAGTTATGGGAGCTGGAGACACCATAGTTACTGCCAATGTGAAGGTCTTGCTGCCTCAGCTCCTTCTCAGCAAACTTTTTATTTGTGAGAACAACCAATCATTTTTCAATCAGAACTTCAGGAAAAATCAAAATCAAACCCATTATTGAACGGGTCCTAAAAGTTGCTGTATCATTCATTTGATACTACTTTACAATTTATGCTGCTTGTTAATGTTTGCTTCACCAAACTGGTGCTGACATAGTAATTATGGCTACAAACAAACGGATACATAAATCAAGACAAGGTAAGTAAGCAAGCTATCAAGATCTATGTGTATATATTACTGGTGGTCACTAGATAGCACCTGTGCTTCCCTGGTTAAGGGTGTGATTTCACTACTTAAGTACAGTCCAAAATCTCAGACCCAGAGTCTGTTGCTGGTCTTCCCCACTTGGACCTGAACGGTGAGATGCTGTAGGAAGGACAGGTCTTGCCATTTTTACAGTGCATTTGGTTGAGTTC
>NW_008702342.1:0-1019 GCF_000695815.1 Acanthisitta chloris
GGAACATACAAGTGTTTTGGATTGTGTTGGAGATACCAGTGATCGAATTCATGCCATGGAGCATGATACAGAGAAGTCAGAACTTTGTTTCTGGCATTTGTAAAATCTGATGGTTGTCATTTTTCTGCCTGCTACTGCCTTGATGGTTCTGCCCTTTGGTACTTTCTAGTGTTTTGAACAATACCAGTTGACATGTAAGAGATTTTTGCTGGTGGTGTTTCTCCTTCCCTTCATCCCGGTGCCTTTGCTCCATCTGTGTTAACTGTCTTTCCTTGGGGTGTCTAGTGACAACTCCAGCAAAGAGACTTCTTGGCAGGAACACTTGACACAGACATGGCACAACATCCCTGTTAAACTGGTTCCTGTGAGTGCATTTCCAGGGCCCTTTACAGCTGTAAATGAGTGGATAATGGAGTACAGAATTCACCTGGAGGCTAATAACTAGGGTAATTAGTCAGCATGACAAGGAGTCCCAGACATTGATGTGTTTATATCCTTCAGGGATAAAATAATGACAAGTAAAGATATTTCTGATTATTCAGTAATCTGCCTTAAGAAATCAAAAGAAGTTGAGAGTAGTGAATTCTTAAGCTGGACTTATGGATGATTGATAAAACCAAACATTAATCACCATCTCAGAGATGAATTTTTATGTATTTTCTGGATGAGAGAAATAAGTGGTTTAATTTTGGGAGGAGGGCAGCTGCTCTGCTGTGCTCAGTCCATAGGATGGTGGGCTCCTACATCTCCCATGTGTGAGTGGCTGACCATGCATCACAGATGCCTCTGGGGAAGGCATGGGTAGCAGCTGCAATGAATGGCAGTAGGAAGCCAGTTTAATTTCCTTGGATGTTTCTGAAAAAGAAGGTCCAAACCTGTGGCTAATGGAAGGAAAAGTCCCCTGCCCCACATGTGACAGCCCAGCCCACTGCCCTGCACCCTCACCCCACCTCTATGTCCTGGCCCTGAGGATGCCACCAACCCTGACGGCCCCTTTTGGGGCCCCATTTCAGCCCCTG
>NW_008702343.1:0-1017 GCF_000695815.1 Acanthisitta chloris
CCTGCCATGGGCAGGGAATCTCCCACTCTATAGGAAGGTGTTTCCCCCACCATGGGAGGGAGATAGATCCTGTTTGAGAGGTCCCCTATGTGGGAAGGTGTTTGCCCCCCAGGGTTGAGGGATATGACCTGTTTGGAGGTGTTTCCCCTATGGATTGAGGTTGAAACTCTCTGATTCTCAAGATCCTTTCCAACCCACTCCACTCTGGGATTCTCTGGCATTTATTTAGCCCTTTAGGAATATTTTACAACCCAGCCCCAAGCCAAGTTTATCCCAAAGTTATTTCAGTTTCAAGCTAGAACTTTATTATTTGCATGAACAAAATAGACAATGAAGACATTTTTCTCCTCCTGGTGTGTGTGAGAGGCTGGAGAGGGAGTTCCTCAGGAGGCTCCTGGAGTTATGCAGCCCTGGCAAAGCACAAGTGGGAAAGAAACACAAATTCCTGTGGAACTGCACTTAAAAATGCCATTCCTAGAGGGAGTGGGGCAAGTTACTCCCTTCTGAGCCAACCAGGCTCCTCTGGCACCTGTAAATCCATTTGGATAACAATGTATATGTCAAAATTGGGATCTAATACTAAGTACCTGCAAGTTTTGGGGAAAATCAGCAAGTGGGAAGAGGAGAGAGATGGAAGTAAGTGTTTGTGTGCAGGACAGGCTGCAGAGAGCTCCTCAGTGCCTGTTTTCCCTGGATGCTCCTTTTGTCCCACCAGGATTGTGGAGCACAGAGCTGCCTCTAATTCCCAACCTGCATTTATCCAGGGTCACTTCATCCCTTTTTGTTCCTGTGCCAACTTTTGTCAGCTCCTTCCTCACTCTGGTTTCCTGGGATAGTCACCTGGTCTGTCCCAGTCTCCGT
Source organism: Acanthisitta chloris (assembly GCF_000695815.1). Classification (NCBI taxonomy): domain Eukaryota; kingdom Metazoa; phylum Chordata; class Aves; order Passeriformes; family Acanthisittidae; genus Acanthisitta; species Acanthisitta chloris. The sequence continues at coordinate 862 of NW_008702343.1, forward strand.
TTCATCCCACTACCCACAGGTTTGGCTCACCAGTCTCTCAAACCTCTTCATCCTGCACCTTTTGCATCCCAATTCCTTGTGTTTCCCTCAGAATTCCTTTCCTAGCATATGCAAAACATTTCCTCTGAGTGGCCTGATGAACACTTTCCTTATTTC
>NW_008702344.1:0-1017 GCF_000695815.1 Acanthisitta chloris
GCTAATGCCCTGCTGACTAGCAGGATCCAAATTAGTGTCTCCCAGGGGGATTGTAACACTGATTTGTGGTGCAGAGCAGCAGAAGAATCCTGTCATCTGTTTATATGTTTTAAATCAGCACTGCTTCAATTACCTCTGTCATTGCAAGCCAGATATAACTTATGTTTTTTATGAGAAAGCGTGTCCTATCTAAACATCACCAGCATTTGTTTTATTGAGGGATGTCCTCAGTAAAAATAAGGTGGGCAGACTAGAAATACATGTGGTTTAAGCCCCAGAAGAACTTGTTGGTTTAAAAACCAGTAATATTAAAAGGAAAAAGAGCCATTTGATTTGGAGTACAGGATTGTATCTATCTTGGCATTTTCTGTGGTGGGAAGGTTCAGGAGAACTGTTTGTGTCCTCATTTCTTAGAGATGGGCAGAAGCCTTAAATACTGGGCCAAAGCACACTGTCTGAAGCAGCTGACTGATAATGCAAACTGCATTTGGCATTGCCTTTTACAGTCAAACTTTAAGGTGGATGCTGTGTTAGAAATCTGACTTCCAGAATCGTGTGAACTTGAGAGGTGCTGACTGTCTGACAGTGGCGCTGATTCTGCTCTCATGGAAATCAAGCCAGTCTCTTACCATCTTCAGCATGAAAACACTGGCAGCAGAAGGCACTTTGTACTCATGACACCTGTCTCCAGAATGTTGTAGCATCATTAAATGCTTTAAATGAGCACTTCTACAACCCATATTTCTGTAGCTGCTGAAGTAACTCATGAAAACTGTTCCTACACTTGAACAGTAAACCAGTGACAGTAGCAACTCCTTTTTTTCTCTTATTTTCAGAAAATGTATGATTTGAATAGAAACATGTGGGAAGTGTGTATTACTTCAGACAGTAACATCAATGAGAAAATTGAGCTAGCTAAAGCAGTGGGAAAAAGTCAGTAATCCAAGCCCACTCGTCTCCTGGAGCTCCTGATATTACTGCTGTTCAATGCCACATGGCCCAGTGTCACAGAGAAGA
>NW_008702345.1:0-1022 GCF_000695815.1 Acanthisitta chloris
AGAGATTTAGCAAATATGACCTACAACAGATTAAGCATGTCCATCAATCTATGAAAAATTGTTTTAAGGAATATGATAGTAGTTTACTCCAATTTGTGCATATCCTTGTATATGCACACATGCTGAGATACTACAGAAATCCCAGGTAAGGGAAAATACCACAGTGAGTTGTCTCTGGAGGATTTTTCAGCACAGATCCGACAAATATCTCTGAAGTGTATTCCAGCTCATCATATTGTTTTGACTTGGATAGACTTGAAGACTAAATAGGAAGTAAAATATATTTTTATGAAGCAAATATAATTTACTTCTAAGCATTATCACTACTATTCAGATATTTAGATTTGTAGCAGATTTGTTTTTTTCATGTAGTTACTCTGTGTCTTCAATCTAGTGAAACCTTATTAAAGGCCTCTATAAAGATATATGCATCTGGGCTTTTGAGAAAATTCATAAAACAGAAATTAAAAAGATAGTAGTGCAACCAACTGACCTTTATACTAAAGTTGTTCAACACTCCTGAAGGCTGAGGAGGGGAAGATGTTTGTGTGTTTGCGACTGAGATTTCATCACTCCATGATTGTACTTTCGAATGGAGTAACCTGTATACAAACTATCTTCATGCTTGATTTTTGTCTGTGCTATGGACTTTTTCTTAAATGTTCTAAAAAGGGTAATTGTCAGTGTGATTGTTCATATCTTTCTTCTCATTTTATGCAACTAAAGAATGCTAGTCATTAAGCTCAGTTCTCTAGTGGCATACCTCAAATTGTGACTTCCACAAATTAGATAGGGATGTTGGATGTGAAATGAATAGAGTGAAAATGCGAGATCCATTCATTTTAATGAAGAATTTTTAAAGTACCATGGATGACTTACCTTAATAACATCCTCCTCGGACTTAAACTTTTACTGAAGTATGATTATTTTTGAAATATTGACACTAGTAGTAGACCACATCAAAATGGAAAACACTTTCTCCTCACAATGCCACTCACTTTACAAGTGCTTAAGTTATGTTT
>NW_008702346.1:0-1020 GCF_000695815.1 Acanthisitta chloris
AAAAAAAAAAAAAAAGAGACCAATCCTAAGACTTTAAAATACGTATTTTAATATGTTTTTATAAAATATTAGTGTATTTACACAAACATCTCATTTTAAAAGTATTTTGTACTTGCCTATTTTTAAACATCTAGTTCAAAAAAGGTTCAGCCAGATGACAACATCACGCAGATATGAAGGAACATTCACGGTAATGTGAGCAATTAAAAAAATACAACACAGAAACACATACCATTGCATTAACAGTAAGTGAGGGCACATTTTTTAAGTTGCTAGCTTCTCCAAATAGTTCCTCCCATAGAAATTTCTTAGTCTGTGTCAGTAACTTCTAACCTACTTTTATACTGGAATCCACATTTCTTTTTCCTTCGCAAAATTCCCTCCCTTTTGCTTATATGAAGGCTGCAATAAAATGCATTACAGTACTATTTCATTTACAAAACAAATGACATAAAAACTTGTTTCCTAACCCATTGGATTGGATTTCAATAAAACAATGTTCTTTCATGGAGGTGATCCCAAGAGCTGTCTGGATGTGGAGAATGATCTGAAGCAATCCTGCCTGGAAAGGTGGACTTGAATTGCTGCATGATGCTGTGTGGATTCCTCTTTGGAGGCATCTCATCTTCAGGTGTGGCAATTAGGATAGCATGTTGAACATCGTATTGAGTCAAAATAAATACAAATAAATTAAAAAGAAGTTATGGAAGGGAATTATTTTCTTGTTGATATTGCTTGGAGGAAGGCTGAGCAGGAAAGCTTGTGGCAATATCTGGATTATGCATGGATGGCAGGTCCTTTCATTTCAGTAGTACTCTCTGAACAAGGTGAAAATAGCTATGAACAGGGCTGTAATTTTGGAGAAAGATAGTAGTGATCTTCTTTCAAACTTCATTAGGAAGCCATTTTCCTGTGGAAAAGAGCACACACGGTTAGGGACAGCTGAAAAACAACAGGTAGGAAAACCACACCCCTCTCTACTAGTGCCAGATTCACAAGGTGCTACAGCACTGTGCATAG
>NW_008702347.1:0-1022 GCF_000695815.1 Acanthisitta chloris
GAGGGAGGCTGAATGGTAAACCTGAATGGTCTCAGAAGTGGAAATGGGAAATGCTGCTGCTAAATCTGTTTTGTTTATTAATGTCGCTCACCATTTGATAGCTTGAGAAAGCTATCCTCAGTTTATCCCAGGAAGATTTCATTTTGTCAGATGCCTGGCATCTCATCAATTCCTTTCATGTCCCTGGGATTTTCTCTTTTCCAGGCACAGGCCACAGCGGCTCTCGGTGTTGGGGATAACCGTTAAGCTCTTCTTTTGAATTCATGAGCTTCCAAATTAAACTTTGCTGACACCTGCTACCTAGCCTGGTTGTGCAGAACGGCAGTGTCACCAGGCTGCTGGAGCTCTGACACCAGGCGAAGTAAATCGTGAACAAAAATAAGCGTAAAGCACCCGGACTAGGTCACACAGTGATTTGGGGGAGCTCTGGGAAACTCTGGCTACTGGAAATTCAATCAAAGTCTGCTTCTGATGGAGCAAACTTTCCCACAGCAATCACGGGCAGGAATTAAATCCATAGAGTAGATGGCAACGGAGATTAATAATCATCATCAATTAGCTGATGGAATCAAACAGAACAAAATGAGGGTAAACAAAAACCTGGCTCCCCCTCCCCCTCCAATCCAGTCCCACCTTTGTTTATCCAGTGTGAAGGATCTCTCCTGAGCATTGGTTTCAAGTGCCAAAAATTTAGCAGGTGTCATAACATAAGGTCAGGACTTAATTATTTATGTGGAGACATCAATCATCATGTGGGGATGATTTATTTATAAATCACCAGAGCTGTAACACAAGACAGTGAATTGTGATTCCTCCTGCTCCTTCCTGAAGGGGAGCAGGAAGGTCCATGCTGTGGCTGAGTGACCTCTGGAGCCTGCAGAAGTTTCTGCCCAGCCTCACATGAAAGAGGCTTCTCTACACCCTTTAAATCACACAGCCAAAATGTCAGTGGGGAAATCTCCTGCATATTTGCTACATGTCAGTAATGGAAAAGGGAAGACTGCGTGGAGACCTTAGAGCAA
>NW_008702348.1:0-1001 GCF_000695815.1 Acanthisitta chloris
GGGTTTCTCATTCACGGGAAGAAAAAATCCCTTCAAGTAGCTCTTTTTAATTAAATCACTTTTTTTTCCATACAGACACAAATAGCAGAGAAAAATACACCGATGTTCAGTAAATGTCATTTCCACAAAAAACTAAAGGATGCTTCACTGACTGAAGTCATAAGGCTGGTTTTGTCTCTGTAGCTATACTTTTCTTCCTAAAAGTATTTGTGCTATCTTAATGGACTGTGATTGTGTTGGGGGAATGACCAAGATGAGCAGTGTCTGAAATTTGCAGTTTCATTTCTGGAAGTAAGTCTGAAAAATTTTCATTCTGGTCATATTTTTAAAATCCTGACAAATGCAGTTCTTTTAACATTCTCCTCTGACTTGACCTTACACAGTGGCACATGATAACCTGATAGTACTGATGGGAATTATTCTGTAGGTAGTTCCAAGAAATAGTGAAAAGCTCTCATATAAAATCTAGAAGGTATTTTATATAAGTCCCTTAGCACATAGCTTTCCAAAAATCAAGTGTAGAATATTTTTTGTTGGTTCAGTTTTGAATTTTCAATAATATTCTTAAGAAGAGAGGTTCTAAAAACCAGCCAGATGTAAAGAGAAAGTGAAACTTAAGCACAAACATGAGGAGTTTTCACATTTGATAATATGTACTATTTAAACTCTGGACATATTATCTGAATTCTAGTTTTCTAGTTGGAACCATCTTATAGGACAGTAGAATGACGGTAGCAAACAGACCAACCTGCCTGGCAGAACATGCTGTGGATGGTCTAGTCCTTGCCTTAGTGCAAGTCATTGCCAGTCCTTGGCTTATTTAGTGCAGAGTCATGAAATAATCTCCAGTGAGTCTTTAAGAAGTTCTCCACCGACTGTAATATGAGTCCAGGAGAGCAGGTTTAATGCTTTGCTATGGACAGTTCTTAATGGTGTCTTTAGACACCATATCTTTTAGTTTTTTTCTCTTTGTGACAAACAATACATGCTACCTTTTTTTT
>NW_008702349.1:0-1015 GCF_000695815.1 Acanthisitta chloris
GAGTTTCACAGGGTTCCTGTTTTTCCAAACCTGTATGTTCTGCTAATGTAACAGAAGATTTAGTATTTCACACTCATTTAATCCTAAACAGAAATATTACTCGACCCACTACATTTTTTACGACTTTCAGACTTAGCAAATGGCATTTTAATAATTTTCTTACACTTGCTTATACCTGATCTACCTTTAACATGTTTTAGACCAGGAAGCAGTCTAAGTCCTGCTGTCACCATCTTAGTAATGGTCAGCAACTGAACTTTGAATATGAACAAACAGCTAGCAGCATTCCCGGGATACCTGGGTTTCTGTCCATAATCTGTCAGTGACTACTTTGGTCTGCTTTCTTTACAACCAACACATTTCAAGTCATTTTGTTCAGATACTTCTAATCATATGCAACCAGGTATGTACACAATATATTTTTCACATTTAAATAATGATATGTATGGTAGCCACATGGAAACAGAATTCATATTGTACCTTTTTATGATGCCAGGAGGTATGCACTCTTGTCACTGCAACTGAATTTTAGTATTAAGCTATTCATTTTGGAGAGGTTCTCATTAACAGTGGCTTCAGCTTTCACTGTCCAAACAAAGCTTGAGATCACCTTATCATCATCCTTCTCTTCAAAACAGAGAAAATGCAGTTTGAATTCTTGGGTTTGAGCTAAAAACCCCAAACTCATACAACAACAAAGTTTAGATCAGAAGGTTAGTCTCAACTGTGACAGCTAATTACTGTCACTCATCAACCAGAATAGATTAGTCAGGATCACATCCACTCAGGCCTTAAACATTTCCAAGATGAACCGCACAAATTCCTGAGCAACTTGTTCCTGATGTTTGACCACCTTCACAGTTAAAAAGGTTTTCTTGTGTTCAGAGGAAATTTCATGTTTCATGTTTCACTTTTTGTTCACTGCCTTTTGTCCAGAGAGCTGGGAAGTAATAAGAGCAGTGTGGTCTCATCAGTACTGAGTAAGGGGCAGGATTACCTCCCTTGACCTATTGGA
>NW_008702350.1:0-1004 GCF_000695815.1 Acanthisitta chloris
GGTACTCTGGGCCCAGTGAGCTGTAGCTATTGGAGTCCTGAGCTTGATCAGATTTGCTTATGTGTTCTTAGACACCTTTGGTATAGATAATAATGTACTGGAGAGTGATTGTGCTGTTTTCCCAGGACAGCAACAGGAAAATGAAGTGCTTATTAACAATTTTTTGAGGGGTAGCACACATGTAGCTCAGCAGCTGATCAAAAATTGAGCAGTTTCTCCCAGCAGAGAAGCAAAGGGGCTGTGCAGAAGGGGGTAAGAAATAAAGGCTCACTCTGTCATTTAATGGTTGTGTTCCATGGCCATTTACACCTACTGCATTGTCTCCTGGAATCACAGAATCCTCAAGGTTGGGAGAGACCTTCGAGACCATCAAGTCTAATTGTTAGCCTGTCACTTGTCACCTGTCTCCTCTGCTTCCTGATCCACGTGCAGAGATGGAACTTAGGCTGAGCAAACCATTGTGCACATCCTTCCTTCTCCTACAGATGAATATCTAAAATCACCCTGACCTGTGATAGAAGCAACAAACCATGAGGTGCCAGGGCACTGTCCCTCCTTGCTGTCCTGCCACACTCTGGATTGCTCCTGCCTAATCCAGAGATGCTACGATGCTGCTCCAGGATTTCTAAGGACACTCAGCTCCCCAGCAGGGTTAGCAGCCTGTGTTCCATTTCTCAGTGGGAAGCAGCAGAGCTGGAAGGGCCATGCAGGGGGTGGAGGGTGCTGGAATGTTTGGGGGCTGCAGGGACTTGCCTTGGCCACAGGAATGCTGGCAAGACCCAGCACGCTGCCCTGGCCGCCGTCTGCACCATTCCCCCTCCGGTGGAGGCAGCTGCTGCTGCTGCTCTCAACATTTCATGGGACATTTTGCTCATTATTATTAGTATTATTTCTTACTGGCCTCTTTTTTTCTCTGTTGTATTCTATTTTCTCTCTTTTTTCCCCCCTTGCTGCTTTCCTACAGCCACTCACCTCTATCACACTGTCAGCCTGCCTGGGATGGG
>NW_008702351.1:0-1010 GCF_000695815.1 Acanthisitta chloris
CTGCTGTAGCACAACTTTGGCAGAGCCTCAGGTGATGAGGTGTCCATCATACTGATGAACAAGTAGCAGGCTGTGGGCTGGGAGGGCTGTGCCAGAGAGGCCCAAGAGGTCTGAGAACCAGATACTGTGCAGTGTGGGCACAACTGAGCACCTCTAACAGGCCACAGGATGGCCATGATGAAAGTGGTCTTGCCTGGCCCTTCCTCAAGGGCAGGCAGCCTTCTCCAGCTGATTGGCAGAGTGGGAAAGAGGTGCAAGGAGTCTTCAGTAAGGGGCTGAGGATAGGACAAGGTAAACTGCATGCACTGGGCAAGCTAGCAGAGCTGTGACACTGCAGGCCCTGTGCTGCCCAAGCCCCTTCAATGAGTGGATTTAGCAAGCTGGAAATGTTGGCAGGATCACACTGTGCCAGTGCTGAAGGCAGAGCTAAGCTGCAGACCTAAAGCTGTGGCACTTGGGAGTAGGTTAGCATCCATCCTCTGGATGGGAAGGGAAATGCTTCCACAGTGCTCAGGGCAGGCTCTGAGTGTCACTGTACGCACAACACAAGAATATGGTGCTACGACAGAGGCACAGCCCATCATTTGGTAGGAGCTGCCAGCCTGCCTGGGTTAGCAGTGCTCAATGAAGCAAGTGCTACAAACCAGGACAGCACATGGGTGGTATCTCCTGTCTGCTCGTCTAAGCCCACTCTGCACATCTGTCATCCCTTGTGGCACTGAGCAGATGTTTTTGTGCAGGTCTTGGAGTTCCTAACATTCACCAACTCAGCTCTCTTGCTCCATTCCCTTCTCAGTATCCTCTGCTGGTGAGGTCTGAGGGATGCTGGTAAAGCTGAGGGCCATCTCTTTTCCACTTTTCCCTCTGCCAGCTGTAAATCATCCACCTGGCACCCAAATTCAAACCTCACCATACCAGGCTCTCCCCCTTTTCCCTTTCTGTCCCTCCATCAGCCTCCTTTAGCTACTGATGGAATTGCACCAGACCTTGGAACAGGCCAGCATGAAAAT
>NW_008702352.1:0-1029 GCF_000695815.1 Acanthisitta chloris
CAAAACAAGCTAAAAACAAGCTAAAAAAAAGCTTTAAAAACCCTCAAAAATCAAGCTAAAAATACGCTCAAAAAGCTAAAAAAAGGGCTAAAATTTACAAAAAAAAAAGGCATTTTTTCACCGCAGATGGTTTAAATTCCATCCCACCCCTCCCGACTCCCGATTTCCCCTTTTCCATAGGGAAATGCCCTTTGGATCAGACGAGATGAGACATCAGCTTTGGCTTATATAAGCCAGGGGAAAATCCTTTTCTTGCTCTAACCTAACAAAAATCCCTCGTGGGGTGACCCTGGGGGAAAAATTCAGATCCCAACAGGAGAGAGAGGCAAAAAGTTGGGAAAAGATGGATTGGAATGGGATGAGTAGAGCAGTGTTCATGAGAATAATCTTCTTTTTTTCTGATTTTTTTCCTTATTTTCCTCCTTTTCCTATTGTGTTAGGGGCACCAGGATGGGACCCAACAACCTGCTCTGCCGGAGAAAGTGGGTTGGGTGAGGAAATTCTGCGGGAAAGGAATTTTTCGGGAAATTTGGAAAAACCGTTACGTGGTTCTGAAGGGAGATCAGCTTTACATCTCAGAGAAGGAGGTAGGATGGTTTTCAGTTTCCTTTCCCCATCCCCCAGCACATCCAACCTTCCCTTGGTGGAGGGAAAGGAGCAGCTCCAGTTTTTCCCCATGCTCCATATGGGAATTTGGTTTTTTTCCTGGCTCTAGGCAGGACCCATTGAGGGATTGAGAATGGATTGGGAGAATTCTACTGGAGCTTTATTTATTGGCCCAGTTTGGTTACTGGAAAGGATTTGCTGAGTTCAAGAAAACCTTCCCATCTCTCCCAGCTGCTCCCTCTCCATTTGGAGAGAGCTCAGCATTCCCGACGGGAATCGAGCCATGTATGGGGCGACTTCTTGTGCTTCTCCCCTCCCTGTGCCAAGACATTTCAGCCTGGATGGAGCTGCTTGGATTGCCCTGGGCTCTCACTGGGCTTTTTGGGGGGCTCTCTACTCCCCCTGAATCCTTGTTGGGGTTTT
>NW_008702353.1:0-1007 GCF_000695815.1 Acanthisitta chloris
GAGATCAGAACCTCCCTCTCCACTTCCTCTCCTCTGGAACCTCTAGAGAGCAACGAGGTCTCCCTTCACTCTGCTTTTCTCCAAACTAGAAAAACTCAGTGTGTTACAAACCCAGTATCTCTAGCTAACAAATTTCTTCTAAGACTTCTGACGCAGGATGTATCATGAGGCACCGAAATTGGAATTTTTCTGTGTGTGACAGATTGAATATCAACAAGGTTTTCTTGGGGCAAGGGGGAGTGTTGGTGGTTTTGGTGGTGGTGGTGGTGATGGTTATTGCTTGTATTTAAAGCTGGCCATTAACAAAATTGCACAGCAAATTTATTTGACCCGGAAAAATGTGAAGGGAGAGAACTTCTGTGAACAAATCTTTTAGCTAACATATCTTATTATTTGTCTTTGAACATGCATTCAGTTAAATAAAAAGTAGAAGGTAATGTGTCCTTGGTGTAATTCAATAACATTATTACTGGACTGTAGTACATTAAAATAAAAAAGGCAAACAAAAACAAGGAACATAAGAGCCTTTCTCATAATAGTGATCTTTTTATCCTCTGTGGGCCAATTGCCCTGTCATTACCTCTCTGTCCTTCCCCAAAAGGGATATTATGAAAGAGATCATGATGCTATAATTTTATTGCAAGTATGCTCTTTTTTAGCTCTTCTATGTGATTAGCCTAAGGGGTGTTTTCACACATGCGATGAAAGGCAAATCCTACAAGGACAATGACTAAAATATGGTTAGTGTTGAGGATTCCATTTCCTTTATCTTAAAAGACAAATCTCTTAGCCAAATACCAGTCATGTATTCATGACTCAAACTCATGAGGATCCATGCACCATTCTGCAAAGCCCCACAGAAGTAATTTGAAAAATCCACTAATAATGTTATGCTGAAAGGGTGCAGGTCTATGTCATATTATTTAGAGCCCCAAATCACTTACAAGTAATAGAAAAAAAGCAAAAGGACATCCAAAATCTTAGGCTGTCTACATGTCAAACCTGAA
>NW_008702354.1:0-1016 GCF_000695815.1 Acanthisitta chloris
TGGATATACCAGAACAACCTTCCTTGATATTGTTTAAGTCTTTGTTTCTTCAAAGTCAGGAGGTTTGCAGAGGTGATGCTGAAGCTGTGAGTGAGCTAAGAAGGGAGTGGGATCATACTACAATAGCACTCCACAGGAGGTTTTATGTTCCTCTGGAGCCATTCTGATACCTGGCAGGAAGAACACTAAGCTTCCAGCTCTGTGCATCACTCCTTGCTCTCCTCTTCCCTCAGAGCTCATGTGCATTTAATTCCCTGCATTTAATGACGAAGATATAAACCAAGCTTTATATGTTGTTTTGTGCACAGAACTTCTAAACTGATAATTAAGCAGCCATTTAATTTGCAATGAGTGTTTTGTCTACCAGAAAAGATGAAGGAAGCAAGACTTGTTTTGTTAATGACATTGTCTCACTGTTGGGTTTTGGTACTGTTTTGTTCGATCACTTTTCTTAATAGGCTGCAATGGAACTGAAAGTAAATTGCTCCTGGTGTGCAGGGAGCATTTGGGATAGGATACACCTAAGGCTCTGCATTTTAATCCATCTTATGTTTGCAGAAGAGACCAAAGAATTTTCTGAGGTTCCATAGGCTTTTCTATTGCTGCATATTTTGCTGTAGCATTTACATCTAGAGCATTTTCAGACCATATGGAGCAAATCTGTGTGCAAAAGAAATATCAAAAAACCCCTCCATGCTCTTTATGTAAATCCATTCCCTGAGCCCCTCCTCTCTGTGAGGCAGGTTTTCAGCCTGTTTTTCTCGGGATCCATGTAACACTGCTGCTTATGTAACAAAGCTATGAGTTTTCTCTTTTAGAATAAAAAGTAGGGTAACTAAGCAACAAAAATCATCCTTGCCCTGAACAAAATTGCTTTCTGATCATTAAGATACTAACACCAATACTTTCAAGAATTATTACTTGAAGGTTTCTGTGTAAGCAAGTTGCTTTCAGCCTTCTCATTCTCATGATTGTTGTTTTAATAATGCTCAACATGTTTTTACACCCTTTTTTTT
>NW_008702355.1:0-1021 GCF_000695815.1 Acanthisitta chloris
CCCTCTTTACTGCTCTGAGGCATTTGCACTTTGTGGCATTAAAAAAATTCACTTCCCCTGTAAGTTCTCATGTGTTTGGAGCACTGGTAGGTGTTGCGTAGGTAAGGTGAGCAGCTCATCACTCATTATGTGGTTCTGCCAGTCAAACACATCTGCTACTTTTTTCTCAGTGCAAAACAGTACAATTTGGATCCTCTATAAAAAATTTGGGGGAACGTTTTCTATAGCAGAGGTAGTTAGCCTTTAGACTTCCCACTGTTATTTGAAAATATTGTAACAATTTCACATTTTTCCTTCTTTGCAATTAGCCTGTGAGAGGTTTCAAACAAAGTTGCTTGCCTGAAAATCTTTGATGATATCATGTAAACATCTTTGAAATGATGGCTTTTTGTGACTTTTTTTAGAATTCTGTATTCAGGTGGTTATTGTTTATTGAGAAGTCATCATTTATTGAGGGTTTTCTTAATGTCTGATTAGGTCATATAGAGTTAATGATCTATTCTGTCCTCCCAGTAAAATTTGGTTACAAAATTAGCCTGTGTTTAGTTACCATGGTAATGCAGCTTTGTTCTTTTCCCCTTTTATTCTTTTAATGAGCAAATGTATGCTTAAAGACTTTTCTTAAGTGTTCATCTGAACAAAAATTTGATGTATAAAATGTTCCCAGATTCCAAGTGAAATGCTGTATCAGTGTGGTTGAGAAGAAATATTTGCAGATGTATTTTTTGCTCATATTTGTAAGCAGCTTCCTTTTAAGCTATTGGCCTAGGTAATATATCTCTAAGAAAAAAGTGCCAGAATAGGTGATTCAATAAAAGACACGAATGTGGTGATTTTGGCTTCCTCTTTCAAATATCTTCTAATGAACAAAAGAAATTTTGACCTCTCCCTTTCCAATTGTTACAGACACAAGTTGTTGACTATTGGATCATAGAATCACAATTGAGTGATAATTAAACTCCCCCTGAACATATATTGATAAAATGACAATAATGGCAATTTTTTCAGAACTGAGTATTCA
>NW_008702356.1:0-1027 GCF_000695815.1 Acanthisitta chloris
TCCAACACAAACCATTCTGTGATTCCACAATTCTATACAATCATCTTATCCACCGTGATGGGGTCTCTGATCTTCGGGGTGATCCAAGACTCTTCTACCCCTTTTTGGAAGACCTCTGCACCCAAGGGGTCCCCGAGTCTTACCCCCCCCGAGCTCCCCCGCAGCAGCAGCTCCAGGCAGACTCCGAGCAGCGCAGCCTGGAGATGCTCAGAGCGATCCCCCTCGCTGATCTGCATTTGTTTTAAGGTTCTTTCATGTCCCCTTTGAGGCTCATTTCCTGTCCTTTGTAGCAAACAATAGTGTGTTCCCCCCCCCGCCCAGCCCAGGGTGGCTTTATCTCCCCTCCCCTGGGCCGTGCTCCCTCGGGAGCTGAGCTTTATGTTTGCCTTAAAATAAAACCCCTGCTCTGATTTCACCGAATTGATTTTAAAGCTGCGGCTGGTCATGGATGTCTGGGAGATGCATTTGCAGGGCTCTGGATTTGCTGTGTTTGGGCAGATTAACACGAAGCCGGTAATTTACTGTGCGGGTGACAGCCCCTGGGAGGCTGGACTGGAACTGCTGACAAGGGTTGAAATTCAGGTCTGGAGCTTTTCAGGCAAGCTGGAGCACAGATGCGGGGAATAACGTATTATCTGTCTGTTATACAACACAATATTATCTGCTTGTGTTTTACAATGCCTTAACTACTTCATTCCTAGCTCAGAGTCAATCCTGCCTGTGCCACAAGAACCTGCTCACCATGCTGTACTTTCCTGTCCTCAAAACAGGGCTAAGATTCCCCCAGATCTCCTGGTGGCTGCAGATCTCCAGCAGCCAGTCCTGCTGGGACATACCCTCCAGTTGCAGGAGGGCAATGGGTACATCTAATCAGGACCCAGGAGCTGCACAAGCCTCCAGGAAGCAGGAGCTCCTGCATGGCAGAGCATGTTCCAGCACAGTTGTTCCACTCTGTCCTGGGCTGCATCAGAAATAAGTGTGACCAGCAGGTTGAGGGAGAGGATTCTACTCCTCTGCTCTGCTCTGG
>NW_008702357.1:0-1025 GCF_000695815.1 Acanthisitta chloris
CAGTGGAAGTGTTGAAAAGACACAGGAAACTGCTCTGGTGTGATGATGCACCAACTTGGCTGCAGCATGAGCCTTCCCATTACTACAAAAGACTTTGGAGGTCAAATGTTGCCCTAATTTGACTATTTCTACCTGCTTTTTAATGGCAAAAAAATGCTGACTGTATTTGAATAATTCATTTCTATTAAAATACAAAATCTTGGAGCACATCAGCCACTAAAGACAGCTCCTTGCAGAAGATGTTCTGCATTTCCCTGGCCAGAACTGCTGCTCCCTCTGTGGCAGAGCTGGAAGGTTCTCCCCATGAGTTCCCAACACAGAATTGAAGTCTTGAATGCTCCCTGGCCACAAATTGAGCCCCTGAATGCACAGTGACTGAATATTCATTTTGTCCATTCTTCAAAAAACTATTTCCAATTCAAAGGACAAGAATAGGTCCATTCATGTGAGACAAGCCTGTGCCTCCAGTGCTGGAGCAACGTTGCTTAATAAGAAATGAACAAAGCTGATATATTACCACGTATAAAAATAATGGAGGAAAAGAAGAAAAAAGATATCCAGGGAGAGAAATTACCTTTTTGTCATAAAGTGATGCAGGTTGATTATAAGCACAGGTATTATTTCTCTTTGTTGTTCTCTGCTTTGTGCAGAGCAGGACAATCAGGACCCACTGTGTGTGGCTGCTGCAGGGCTGGATCATATTAGGGTTTCAACATTTGGAACAGCAGATACTTAGGGTAAAACTTTCCCCTGATTTGAGCTGAACTATTCATCACACACGTAGCTGTCATTAATCTTACATGCAGAGCCAGGCTTCTCATATTTCAAAATCTTTGGAGAGGCAGCTTTTTAATCTATATTTGGTTCTTTTTTTTCCCCCCTCTGAGATTGATTCCTCTTTGCATATAATGCTGCAGTAGTTTCAATTTAAACAGAAGCCTGAAATAAAATAGTTGAATATAAAACCTTAGCGGAGAGAAAGGAAACAATTATCTTGAAATCCTTTTTCTTTTTTTTTTTTTTTT
>NW_008702358.1:0-1005 GCF_000695815.1 Acanthisitta chloris
ACACAAAACACTCCACTGATGTTTCCAGATCCTGTAAATCAATGTAGACTAATTTTTCCACTAATATATTCTTCAAGCACCTTCCACTTCAATCAATTTGCTCACATGGTCGATGAGCATTCTCTGTGAGCTCAAAAAAAATAGGATCTTATAGCAGTAAAGGAGGGAATTACCTACCTTAACGTGCTGCATTAGCTGCTGTTTCTGCATATACACCAGCTGACACTGTGGGCACTTAAACACACCCACTAACAACTTGTTGAAGTTCTGCTGGAAATGCTCTTGGAGCAGCTTCTTCTTGTTAAAGACAGTCTCGCAAGAGCATTTGTAGATCACCCTGAAACAATTCAAAAAGTCAGTTCAGTCTCTCTTCCTTAAGAAGACAGTGGAAAAAGTTCTCTCAGCAACTCCAGAGAGGGATGGGCCTCTGAGGAGGGCTGTGCTCTGCGTGCTGTCAACACACCCCCACGTGGGCAACTGAACCAGTAACTCCACTGGGAAGAACAACAAAATGCCTCAGGCACATACCACAGCTTGCTAAAAATAAGTTTACTTCTATGCATATGTATAACCACCTAAGAGTGTGTGTGTGTTGGTAAGCATAGACAGATGGGAACAGACTCAAAGTATACCTGACAGCTACACACTGCTTTCAATCCCACCTTTCCAGAGTTCCTCCCTTAAAACAAGCATTTTTAATTCTAGCTCAAGCCTTGGGGGGAAAAGCTACAAAGTAGGAAACTCAGGAGGTTTCTCTAGTGATTTTTGGGGGCACAGGATGAGTAATTCTTCTCTCAAGTGCCAGATGCAATCATTGCCCTGGAGCCATTTACCAAGAGGTGCCACTGTGGATCCTGCCAGACAAAGAGGTGACAATTAAGTTCCTTTTACGGATGTTCAGCTCTTCCCTGCCCAAACTCCTCTCCTCCTACCCAGGAGACCATGTTTGTACCAAGGAATGGACCTCCACTGGCAGACAAGCAGCAGATCAACTCATATGTGGAG
>NW_008702359.1:0-1033 GCF_000695815.1 Acanthisitta chloris
TAAATAAATAAATAAATAAATAAAGTGTGCTTGCATGTTTATTCACCATAATCTCTGTGAAAAGTAAAATGGTAATCTTGCCCTGCCCAGACACGTAAAACATATTTTTTTACTTTTACCTGTCCAAGATTTGGGAATGGCTAATCTTTTTGTAGAAATCTGTCAGAAAAGTCTGAAATTCCCAAGTTTTACTTGCATCTGCATGTGAAAACATACTTTTGCTTATAAGAAGGCACTGATCATTTGAAATTTGTTGTTACCCTGATTTAAAATAAGACACTTTCAAATTTCTCTGCAAGTCAAAGGTATGGAGCCTAGATCGAGACCAGCCCATCTGCTGGCCTCTCTGCAAGTGCTACAAGTTGGAAACCTGGGGCTGCTTGGGCTTTGACCAGTTTCAGAGTCTTGAAATTGGGCCTCCAAATTCTCTAGTCCTCAAGGCTTTTCCAAGCAAATTATCTGGGGACAGACTGGCTGTGAATACAGCAGATTTTCCTTGGTATTCCTTCCAACAACAGGGACCTCCAACAACTCCCTGAACTTTGAATGAATCAGCAAATTCCAGAAATAACACCCCACTGAGCCCAAAGTTTAGTTGCAATAAATCCAAGAAGTTTAGTTGTAATTGTTGCAGCCCCTCCTACTCCCATGGGCCCAGCTGCCTCCGTTCATGTAAGATACCTTTGTTCATATCCTTATTTGATAGTCATAACAAAGTGACTCAGTAATCCTGGAGACTTGAACTGATTTTGAAGGAAACAGCTGTTCTTGTTTGCATTCATCACAGACATGCATATGCATACGAAATGCAAGTGAAATAACTCTGTGGGATTTCTTCTGTTCCAGGAATAAACATGAGAAGCCTCAGTAAGCATTTCATATAGGAAATGTGTCCTTCTGTGCACATGCTCTTTCAAGAGGTATTAAAAGAGGCAACCTGTCCTCTGGGGACTCACAGCCAGCTGTAGCAATTTCTATTAAAAAAAAGTACGTAAAGAAAAGAAAGAAAATTAAAAAGAAATGAAAGAAAAAC
>NW_008702360.1:0-1027 GCF_000695815.1 Acanthisitta chloris
AAAAAAAAAAACCTGCACAAAAAAAAAATCAGAATCAATCATGCTGAAAGAGTCTTTTGAAGGTCATCTGCATCTGGCCCATTATCCTGCTCATATCATTTTCCACAAGAAAAATGTGAAGAGCATATGGTTATATTGAAAGTGTATCTTCTCAAGACATGCAACAGGCAACTCCACAGAGACAAACCACATCTATTTGCATAACAATCAGTGCTGTACTGATGCCATTACTCTATTAAAATTGTCATTATTAACCATGATATGTGTGGAAGCAGCCAGTGACTTCTGCTCTAAGATTTCTATTCTATGACACACACAGATGCTATAGTCATACCAATTGAAACTCTTGCCCCTCCAGACCAGTTAAATCCAGCATACCACTGACCCACAGAAATGGGAACTGGACACTCCTGATCCAGCCTTAATTCCTGGGCCTTGACTGGTGGCCCAAGGCTACCCATCATGTTATCTTCTCTGCCTCAGCCATCTGCTGTGTCAGGTGCCTGGGTGTTCTAGCTTTGGCAGCTGGGACATGCCCATGGCCTTGTCACTCACATTTTGCCCCAGAGTAGTTTCTGATTTTCTTCCTATCTATACCCAGTCAGCAGTCTGCTATAGCACATTTGGAATCCCTGCCCTAAGTGTGTAAACTTGTTACAAGCTCAGCTGTGCTTTATTTTTTGCCGGGTTTACGTAAAACATTACAGCAGGATTGATGTAGGCCACAGCTTTTAAGCAAACCTCCACTGGAACAATTATCTGTGATTTGCTGGTTTTTCCAGTTCAGTTAAAAGCTGGAGGGATGCAGTCAAGGTCTCATTGGCCAGAGCAGGGATTAAAGGTAGGCATCACCCTATGACAGCATTCAAAAAGGTTTTGTAAAATGAAGGTCTACCTGTGATTTTGTGCTGATTGCTGTGTAACCAAACATACTATCCCATGGTTACATTTAGGGCAAGGGGCAGAGTACCTTGTGGTAACTTCCTGCCATGGTTGTATAAAATTGTGTACCCAATGAAGATGGTAG
>NW_008702361.1:0-1030 GCF_000695815.1 Acanthisitta chloris
GGCAGAGGCACCTCTCACAAATTGGATCATAATTCTTCATCTTGCATGATAAAGTTGTCTATGAGACCAGGCACACTAAATGCTTTTATAAAATTACCTTATCTTTTCAAGTTTTTAATTTAGCTCTTAAGTGTACTTTCTTCTGTGGACTAAATTTTTGAACTAAAAAAAGAGCTGATATTTTGTTGAAAATATGTTTACAAACAAGCTATGGCTAAGCCAGTCCAGATGTTCACAATGTCATTGAGCACTGCATTTTTAACTTGTTGGAACTTCATTATTTCAGGCCCATATCTGAGCCAAGATGATATATTTTTGTCTTGAAAGGAAAGAGGTGCAGTTCTTGCTTAAGGCTGGGTTTTTTTGGTTGTTCCCTGCTCCCCCACCCATGTTTGTAGAATAGCAATGTACTATAAAATAGTAATTCTGTGGTTTTATGAAGTCTAATCTACAGATTTAGAAATATTCTCTATATGGGGGAAAGAAAGTTCATGGCAGAACTGAGCCTTGAAAAACCTTGGTTTCTGCATATTGAGACTAATAAGTTTTGCATAGATATTTCATAGATGTCAACTAAATAAAAAGTTTAAATATCCTTATTTTAGTAAATATTTAATACTAGCATAAATTTTCATAGCTATGTCTGAACTCACACATGAAGTTTAGTCCCAAAATCTTGACTCATGGTCAAGATTCAGTTTTCCAATGGATATTGTTCACAATGGATGTCTATCAAATCCATGCTGCCTGCAGGGTTAATTATGGGGAAACTAGAGCAAGGTTGAGTGTTGTAGGAATTTTGCAGATGCCACCTAGACCATGGTAGAAATTATGCAGACACTACCTCAACAGGGCTTGTCCCTAGGTTCCACTTTAATAAAAGAATCGGACAGAGTTTCTTCTACTATTTAAAATGCAATAGTAGTTACAGCTCAAGCTGGGTGCCTCTGAAGAGCATGACCATATGCCTGAAATAATTTTTACTGTAACAAATTGAAGCTCTAGTGATGCCGAGAAAAGCTGGAAAAGA
>NW_008702362.1:0-1025 GCF_000695815.1 Acanthisitta chloris
TTTAATTTGTTTTCACATCATGGAGGCAAGGGGAATAGAGTAAGCAATTAGTATACAATAGGAGTTCCTAATTTATATATGCTGTTTTTCATTGAAGAATAGGATGTGAAAGTGTGAGTAGGAATGAGGTACATCAAAGGCAAAGTATGGTGGCAGAGGGTCATTAGAAGAGGTGACAATATAGGACTGCCAGCTACAGGTTGTGTGCTACCAACTGTTAGGCAGGAATTTAAGTATACTTCCATTGATGATATCTGTGTGTTTTCATTCTAATACTAAGAAGATATCTGAATTTTATGAGTTTCACTTTTTGTTTCCATCATCCAAAAAAGTATTGTTCAGAAAGAAGATGGCTATGGTGGGCTGAGGTTTGGCACTTTTTCTGTAAGTTACAGAAGCTTAACCTTTCAGTTGGGAAGGGGAAAAATCAGGGGGGTTTAGGCTCATTGTGCATCATTAAAGGAATAAAATAAAATAGAGGTAAATGTCAGACAGCTAATAATTTAGTGTTTGAATTTTAGATTATTCAGTGATTTAAAACAGGATCAAAGTCACTAGAAAACAGATGTAAGAAGACTAAATTTTTTGACAGATGACAAGGAGTGGTTGTATTATTTTACTTTGTCCCTTTACTTAAGTATTGCAGTGGTCTGTCATAGCTTATTTAGTTACATAGCTTGTTTTGTGTATCAAAGTAAGTGTTTTCCAGTGTGTGGGAATGTAGATTCTGCTTCTGTTGTCTTTCTCTGCTTCAAAGGGTCCTAAGAATCTCATTTCTTTGAGACACTATCTACTGACAGATTTCATCATATTTTCATGTATTATATTCTCTGTTTTTAATCACAACCTTTTGGAGGCCAGGAAGTGAAGTCAGAAAAAAATATATGGGAGGGTGACTGCTAAGGAATGCATTATAAGGGCAATCTCTGCTATGTCAGAAGTCTCTTACTTTGTCTAATATCTCATGTGTGCTGTGCTTCCATGGGTTAGTCAAATTTTGTTGCAGTTGCTAACTTTTTTTTTTT
>NW_008702363.1:0-991 GCF_000695815.1 Acanthisitta chloris
GTTGTAGTAGGTCTTGTGTCATTCTAAGAGTTATTTGCATATTTACTAACAAACAAACACTTTGATGAATCATACACAAGAAAAAGTCTCAGAAGTTTCACTTAAGAGTTTTGAGAGCGACACACAAAAACTGTCTTCAACACATATTGGGAAAAAAGATCCATAGGGCTCACTCTAAGAAACTCTCAGCAATTAAAAAATAACCAAGGAAAACATTTATTTGCATTGTTCAGGGAATGAAATCTAGTGCCTATCAAATGCACCTTCAAAGGTTTCTGCACTACTGCAATTGCCATTCAACACATTCTCATTTAGCTTTCGTTACCATTTGTGACAGAGGCGAAAAAATTGCCTTCAGTCCCAAAAGATGTTATTGTAGGTCTGAATGCAGGTTTTGAAGTTAACTATATTCATACACAATACCTATTACTGATGCCTGTCCAATAACGGATGCTATCAGGAAATACTCAAACCCCTTCTTTCCTCTTCACTATTACATACCATATTAATTTAAGGAAAAAAGTGATAGAATTAACTATGCATTGGTATGCCCATTTACCTACACAACATGTGATTAAAATTTGTCTTGTTCCTCAGTTCTGCCCATTACTTTCACTTTTTAAAGTCAAAAACACTGGACAATTATTTACAAAGAACTTTGAGTAATGCAATGCATAGGCAAGTCTCCTGATCCATGATGAGAGATGATTTCTCACTGTAGCAAAACTATTAGTAACAAGAGACTTCATACCTTGCAAGAAGGTATGTATATCCACAAAATATTAAGGAATATCTTGTGTCAATAAGAAGATTTCAAATTAAGAAAGAAAGCAAGAGAAGTTTTGTCAAAAAAAAATTAAACTAGAGGAGTACATAATCTAAGACATCTGAGATTTGACACAGGCAGTATTTGTTGTTCTGTTAATACTTCTGAGGAAGGGAGTTGGGAGCAAGCAAAAAAGTCCCAGTCAAGTATTGGTTTAGAATTTAT
>NW_008702364.1:0-1021 GCF_000695815.1 Acanthisitta chloris
AGAGGGGAAGGATCACCTCCCTCAACCAGCTGTCAGTGCTTTATTGTGGTAACTTCAACTGGAATTTGTTTGATGTGTTTATTTTCTTTAATGGGTGACAAAAGGAAGTCTTATAACAAAAGTTAATTTCAGTGGCATTTATACAGTAAAGAAAATAAAAGATTAATTCATAATTATTTTTATTTCTCCTCTAACTCAGCAGAACTAAGGATATAATGACAAAAACATATCAAGGTCAAAATTCAAATTACTATTATTTTCCCATTGCAAATTAGAACATTGAATATTTTTTAATTCATTAATACCACATGATCAGCAATGTATCAAACCTATCGAATTTAAGAATTTTCAGAACTGTAGTTCTATAGTGCAAATTCCTCTGGCAAGACAAATCATGAAGCAGGAGCTGAAACGATTGGATCATTTTCCACAGAAGTTGAAATTTGTTTATACTTTTTATCTAGAAATCCTTGATAATACTACTGTGTTTGAATTACAGCAGACAGCAGCCAAGCACTGACATAGTCAATTGTTAACTTCTTTCTTTCTCATCAAGGTCCAAGAGAGAACTGGAGCAAAAATAAGAAAATTCATGTGTTGAAGCAAAGAGAACATAAAGAAGAGAGAAAACGAACAAAGAAAGGATTATTTTTACTTTTTTTTTATAAGGTGCAGTAGTCACTCAGTTCATTAAGGTAACACATGAATTTTTACAAGATTTGAAGCAAAGATAACAAGTCAACAGAATAGAAACAGAATAACGTGATGAATATAGTTTGAAGACATAAGAATTTTTTTAATCAGGAAAATCACAGATTGCATTATTTTTGTGAGGATATAACAGGGGAAAAATTTGCTTTTAGCAAGATTTACTCATACTGGGTCCTACAGGGAATACACAAAAAAGTAAAAACTCAGCCTGATTGGATTTTTTTTTCAATCTAAATAAGTTAAGCCCTGAGGCACCTAGCATGAATTGGTGCTTCTTAAATGTTAGTTAAAAAGGAATGGACAAGAATAA
>NW_008702365.1:0-1035 GCF_000695815.1 Acanthisitta chloris
TTCCAACCTTGATGACTCCATGATTCTGTGGGCTGGAGTGCCACAGTCCCCCAGGAGCAACTCCAGGGTGACACCCAAGCTCTCACTGTGCTCTGTTGCTTACAATCAGCTTTGGTTTAGTTTGATTTCCACACATATAAAGAGGAATTGCCACATGTGTATGGTAAAACTGAAAGATGTTGGGGTGAACTGACCCGTGACTGGTGACAGCCTGGGACAGAGGTCAGCAGTGACACTCCTGTTTCTTGCTTGCCCAATAGTTGCCAGCACTGACATGGTTAATACAGCTAACAACCCTCTGCAAACAGCTAACACAGGTCTATGGTCCTTGCAGGAACGGGATAAGCTATTACGGCTGAGGAAGCAAGGGAAAAAAATGGCAAGAATTCCCAAGGTAAAACCCAAGCTGGTGTGGAGAGACACTGCAGGGCTCTGCTGGCTCCTGGGGTGCTCCAGGGGCCTCGGAGCCACAAGAGTGTCCTGCTCTGGGGCATCCACAGGCAGTTTGGGACACTCAGGGAGTGCCTGGGAGGGACAGAGGACCTGTTTGCACTGCACAGGGTGAGTGTTTCCAGCCCGTGGGGCTGTGGTGGGAGGTGGTTGGCTGACAAGGACACAGATCTTAGAAATTAACACATCTCAAACAGATCTTTTAATGGCACTGCACGAAAACATGTGTATGGTGTGAATAATTCATGGTGCAGTTTAGTAACATGCACAAACTGCACCTTGGGAGAAGCAAGGGGTAGAGCTCTGGGGAAAGGGAGTGTGAGTTCATGAGTGCTTGGCAGGGGGTTAACATTAATATTAACCCTCTAATGGCACAGGAAGGTTTGGTGCCAGGGGCTGAGCACTCTGTGACCTGCAGACAGACAACTAGGGTGAGGCTAGAGCTAGTGAATGTGTAAATAACCATTGAGGTCAATGGGAGACAACTCCTGCTTTCCTGCCAAGGGCAGCCAGGGCCTTCCACAGGAATCACAGCTGTCCCTTGGGAAGTTGGATGGGCTTGAGACAAGGGCCTGGAGGGACAGG
>NW_008702366.1:0-1009 GCF_000695815.1 Acanthisitta chloris
AGCTACCCTCAGCCAACCTACTAGAACAATTTGTTCTTGCTTCCTTTTTTGGTAGAGGACTCTGCAGCGATTTGTGCAATATTGATCTAAAACTTCACACTGTGGAAACTACACTGTAGGGTTAGACTAAATAAGTATGTTTTCTGACACTGGGATGCTGCTTAGCTAAGACACCACAGAATGGAGTGTTCTGCCACTGCAGAGGAGGCAGAAACCAAAAGCTGTGATGCAGGCCTTGAGTCTGCCTTAGTAAATGATGGTCTTGCCTTCCCTCTGTTGAGGGTGGACCTCAGTTTTCAATGCCTCTGTGGTTGGAGTATTGCAGAGCTGTTGGTTTTGGCCATGTGCAGGTACAGAAGGGATGTTGATGTGTATGACAGTGTACAAAGCTCAGCAGTTGTTCCCTGTGGCAGATAAAACTGCAGGGAATGTGGTCACAGGCCAGAACCATCATGAGGGTAGCAAACTGTGTCCTTAGGATGAGCTGAATCTTGCACGTTGTGTCTGTGGGCATTGCTGTTTCTGCTGCTCTGAACATTCCACCTGGAATGTGGCAACTCATGGGAGATATTTAATGCTAACACCTATTTGTACTCTTACAATAATTTGGGGTTTGGATTGTTTTTGTAGATGGAAACCAATGCAGCTCAAATCCTTGTCACTATGGTGGCCTTTGTAAAGATGGGATTGGATCCTACACGTGCTCATGCTTGGATGGTTATCAAGGCAAGAACTGTGAATTTGGTAAGTTTCTTCCTTAGAGAACTGTGGCAGTGAATTATCTAGGGAGCTGAAAAATAGAGAGTTTACTCTTTGTTCAGCCTTAATTAGAATGGAGTCTGTTCATATGAGCTTGAATCCCTAGTCCATGACAATAAAACTGATAAGCATAGGAGCCTTAGAATGGATATCAAAAGGACTTTAATCCAAGCTCAGAAGTAGAGCCTCCCTGCTCAGCTCACACCAGTAGAAGCCAAAGGAACCAGATTTCAGCAGGCAATGGAAAGAT
>NW_008702367.1:0-1027 GCF_000695815.1 Acanthisitta chloris
AAAATAAGGAACACCAATAGATATTCTAGATTGTCTTCAACCAAGATGTTTTGAAGTTTCTTGTGCTCATTATATACTTGACAACCTCAAAGTCAAAATATTATGTGTCTTAAAGTGAAGGTTTGGACAGATGGAAATGCTCAAGCAAGAAGCAACAGACAATTGTCAGAACAAACTGACAGTGAAAGAGAGGACAGTAAAGCAGTGATACACATGAAATTAAGAAAAAAAACTTATTAGAATAGCTGTTCTTAAACAATGCTATTGGTATAAAAGTCAGATCAAAAGCTGGAGTGAAGGATAATAACCAATGGGACATTAATACTAGGATGCACAGAGACCAGGGAAGAGAGAATAAGATGTTATTATTCAACAGATGCTCTTTATCAGCAATCATAGTGCATAAAAATTCAATATATCCTTGAAGGAGCAAAATCAAAGCAAATAGTAATAATAAAATTGTTATGGTTATATTTAATTTATAAAGGGGTACTTATAATAAAATGTGAGAAGTTAGAAGGAAAAAATGCAAGCTAAGTATTGAATTTTTAGAGATGTTGTAGAAAATGTATATGAATAAAATTCTCAAACCTCAGAATAAATGCAACAGAGTCACAAAGAAATGAGGACGATCCAAAAAGAAACCAGTGTGCTAAAGAGTCAGAATAAAAATGACAATGAGAAATGAGAAGAAAAAGTGAAGCTCTGTCTGAGTTAGGAAAAGATGACCATAAGTTCTGACACTTTCAGTGAAGAAATGCAAATAAGACAGGCCATTAAAAAGCTTCGGCAGAAAGTACGAAAAGCAAAGAAACTAGTAATGAATCCTTTTTAAAGCACATCAGAAGCAGGAAGCTCATCATAGTGCCATTAAGGTCAACAAATGATGAAGGTATAAAAGAAGCGCAAACAGCCAGATGAATGGTTTACATCTCTGGTGACCCACAGTCTGGGTAGCTGCACCTGTGGCAAATCCTTTTACAGAGGATTTACAAGGTAGAAAAGTGAAACTAAGGGTAAATGGAAG
>NW_008702368.1:0-1035 GCF_000695815.1 Acanthisitta chloris
TTTCCCTCTGTCTCTTCTACCGAAGACTGAAGAAAGTGAAGAATGAGCAGAGGGTGCCTGCCAAGAGAAAGGGCAGGATGTGGTAAGGCTAACTACATCCGCCTTGGTGCTGGGATTTGTCTGTTTCAGGACACAGTGGTGGCTCTCCAAGCCTTGTCCCTGTATGGAGCTGTGACTTATGCCAAGAGTGGGGCAGCTTCTAAAGTGACCCTGAGATCTGGAGGAGGCTTCCAGCAAGACTTCCAAGTGGATCCGACCAACCGGCTGCTGCTGCAGCGCATGCCCCTTCCCCAGGTGCCAGGGGAGTACAGCGTGGATGTGTCTGGTGAAGGATGCATCTACCTGCAGGTGAGGGTGATGAGGACAGGTGGCATTCTGTGAGGGGAGCCACTTGCCAGGCAGGAGCCATGGATCCCCTCTCTCACGCATTGAGCACGCACACACACATGCTCACACACAGATGTTGGCTGTTCCCTAGACAAGCCTGAGGTACAATGTGCAGCCCACGCAGGAGGAGGCACCCTTCATGCTTCATGTGTACACAATCCCAGAGACATGTGTGGACTCCAAGGCTCACAAAGTCTTTGACCTTGGCATAAATGTCAGGTGAGTTTGTGTTTTGTTCTGAGCCTTCCTGAGAAGGCATGGGAGGTGGAGGAGGTCTAGTTGTCCCCAGGACGAGCCAGTCTGGAAGTCCTGGTGGTGCAGCACATTCCTCGGGAGGTGGATAGGAAACAGCCTCTTCTCTGTGAGGAGAGGCTGGGAAGGAGTGCCATGTCCTGCAGTGTTGAAGCTGTGTGGGCAGCCCAGGGCCGGACTAGTGAGAGGCTGCATGGGTGACTAGGAGAACTCGGCATAGCTGGAGAAGAAGGTGCTGGACTGCCAGGACTTGGTGGGGTGTCAAGTGCAATGGGAAAGGTGGAAGTGCCCCCAGCTTTGAGCTGAGGGGCACTGAATCTTTGTTGCTTGGTTCCTTAGTTACACTGGGGAGCGCAATGGCTCCAACATGGTGATTGTTGATGTGAAGATGCTGTC
>NW_008702369.1:0-1006 GCF_000695815.1 Acanthisitta chloris
ATTAAGTTTCTATCTCACAGTGTTTACTTCAATCTCTGGAGTTCATAATCCTCTCTCTTCAATACTTACATGCAATAGAAAACGTGTTCATTCTGTATTTCCTGCTTCCTCTAGGGTGACTACTTCCCTGAATTTATGCAGTTCCTTAGTATTTGACTTATGAGAGACTAACATATAGGAAGCGCAAGACCAGAACAGTGAATAAGTCAGAAAGACAGATTGGATTTTCAGGTAGTGTTAGAAGCCACAATGCTAATCTATCCCATCACAGTCTCCTACTTTGTATGACCTGGGCCAGATTATTACAAGAATGTGTATAATAAGAGTGCAGGAAATTCTAGCTATAAATAAAGAAAAATGTTATCCTGAGAGTGAAACAGGTTGCCCAGAGATACTATGGGATCTCTGTCCTTGGAGGTATGCAGAACCTAACTGGACACAGTCCTGCCTGCTATAATGGGACCTGCCCTGAGCAGGAGGCTGGGCTAGAGGAGCTCCAGAGATCCCATATCACACTTCTTAGGACTCAGGTTTTAATGTTGATCTCACATATTGAAGTACATGTAGCTTTCCGAAGTGCACCTAGTCTTTTAAATGTATGTGATCAGGCTTACAGGTATTGAGAGGTTGTCAGTTTTAGCTTTGAAAGTATCCATGCCCTAGTAGTGGAAATAGTCAGTATACTCTGTCTTATAAAACCTTGTAGGAAGGTTTGATAAGGTTCTTATTTTGAAATTTTTATGGTTCTTATTGGGGAACTGAATTAAGCAGAACTTTAAATTTGCCTTCCAGGAACATCCATTTGGCATCCAGTTTGTAGACAGGCTGCAAAGGCTGAAGAAAAAAACAAGGTAAAATGACTGTACTTTTACCCAGTGTTATTAGATTGTCCTATTATTCTCTGTCCTTTTTTATTGCAGCAGCCATGAAGGGAAGGGTTTGGAATCTTTTCACTACCATAATTTTAAAATTTAAATGACAGAAATCTAGTCAGTTAATGTACTGG
>NW_008702370.1:0-1030 GCF_000695815.1 Acanthisitta chloris
TGTGACATTTCTTTGCTTTCCTTGCTCCTAGGCCTTGTCTGGACCAGGGTGTGGGATGTGTTAGTTAACACCAGCTAATAGTAGAGCAGATGAGACACTGAGCCTTCGACTTGTTTTAAATTGACTTTGTTAGATATACTAAAATATTCATTATCTCATTGGATGAGCTCTTTATTCATCTGAAATGAGTGCTGTGTCCTTTCTGGAGTAGTGCTAATAGGAGCCCCATCACTGTCCCTCCTGAGCACCTTCCAGCCTCGCCCAAACAACACAGATCAGCCCTGGCACATCCAGTTCACTCTCTTAACCTCGACCCAGAAATAAAACTGGGTTTGAAAGCAAATGGTTTTCTTCCTGCAGCCTCATTTTTGCTGAAAATGACACTCCTGCATTGTAAGTACTATGCAAGGAGACAGAGAGAAGTAAGCAGACATAGGACATATATAGGAAGGAAAAGATTATAATTTGATTTAATGTATTACTTCCCACCTAAACAATTCTCTCTCCTCCCTCTCCCTCCCCACCCTACTTCCTACAGCAGTTTTGAGCCACTCTAGTGAAATTACAGTGATTGTCAGCGCAAGGAACTTGATAAAAATTAACCCCATTTCCCAATAGGTCCATACAGGCTTTTCCTTTGCTTTGCAGGAAATTCATATGTGTAACTAAATCCAAATTTGGCAAAGAGAAGACATCTGGATCGGTCCACAATGAGTCTCATTCATTCCACTGTAGCTGAAGCACAGCATCTCACCCTAGAATGTGATTAGCTTCTGCATCCAGCAGTATCCCTGCCCTTTATTTTTCTTTTAAACATGTAGTTGGTGAGGCAGAATGTACCTGGAATGTATCGTGCTGCAGCAGGCACAGCAGCTGCACAGCAGCTCTGCCCTTTGGAAAGTGACCCTCAGAATTGTTAGCTCCAGTCCAGTTGTCCTAAGAAGAGGTGATTAATTAGCCATGGGGCTGGGGTGGGATGGGGGCTGAGGGTTGGGAGCTGGCAGGGAAAGGGCTCAACAGATTGAAGGAA
>NW_008702371.1:0-1039 GCF_000695815.1 Acanthisitta chloris
ACTTGCAGAACGGCCACTTATCTATGATGGAAAAGGTGGACAGAGAGGAGGTATGTGCAGCTGTTGTCAAATGTATTCTAAATTTTGAAATCCTTGTAAAGCATCCGATGAACATTTACAAAGGGGAGGTAGAAATACTGGATATTAACGATAATTCTCCCAATTTCCCAGAAAGCAGCAGTATCTTAGAAATCAGCGAGTATACTGCACCAGGTGCACGTTTCCCGTTAGAAAAAGCTCACGATCCCGATATAGGAGTGAACTCTTTACAGAATTACAAATGTAGCCAGAGTAATTACTTCAGCTTGGATGTGAAAAACGGAGATGACGGTGTCAAATACCCGGAATTAATATTAGTGAAATCTTTGGATCGGGAAGAACAGGCTGTTCATAACTTGATCCTGACAGCCACAGACAGTGGGAGTCCGGTGAAATCAGGATCGACAGCAATCCAAATAATTGTTTTAGATGGAAATGACAATGCTCCAGAATTTACTCAGTCTGTGTATAAGGTGACTGTGAGAGAAGACGTGGCCGTGGGAAGTCGTGTGTTACAGGTGACAGCAACTGACAGAGATGAGGGGCCAAACGCCGAGGTGAAGTACTCGTTCTTCAAAATACCGGAGAAATTCGAAAAAACTTTTAAACTGGATGCAGAAAGCGGGGAAATTGAGATAACAGAGAAGCTGAATTTCGAAGAACACGAGTTTTACGAATTCGTTGTGCAAGCTCGAGATGCGGGTGGACTCTCTTCCCACAGCAAGGTACTTATCAAGGTTGCTGACGTCAACAACTACGCCCCTGAGATTGTCGTTATGTCCGTGTTCAGCGCAGTTCCAGAAGATACACCTCTGGGGACAGTCATCGCTATTTTCAGTGTCCAAGACAGGGACACCGGGGCCAATGGCGAAGTGCGGTGCAGCATCACCGAGACCCTGCCGTTCCACCTTGAGAAGTCATTCGATAATTACTACCGCGTGGTGACTGCAGGCCTGCTAGACAGAGAGAAGGCGTCGGAGTACAACGTGACGGTGCGGGC
>NW_008702372.1:0-1027 GCF_000695815.1 Acanthisitta chloris
CTCCTGACTTTCAGGACCTTACAGGTAACTCTGACTCCAAATGCAAGTTCTCTTGCACAGTTGAGGTTCATCTCAAGAGTCTGAACCTTGTTGGGAATAAGTAACAATCTTCACAGAGTCAGCAAAAAAGGTACAGGTCAAGAGTAATTAGGAAAACAGCAATAACACTGACTACAGTAATTGCTATTGGTTCAGACAGGAAGATTTCAGGACCTGAAACAAGAAATCCCTGGCTGCAGTAAGAGCCATGTGTATGTTTGCATATCTATTTCTACCATGTGACTAGGAATTTCTTCAACACAAATGCAAAGACTCATTACAGGGAAGACTAGTTCATAACCAGAATTACTTGCTTTGCTTTGCTTTACTGCAATCAAGCTGAAAACATTTAAAAACATCAGAGAAAAAAGAACAGAAAAGCTTATGCACTGGACAGTGTGTACATACATTGAACAGCTTCATTGCCACTCAAGCTTAACTGAAAAGTGATTAAGTACTTGTTGCCATCATAAAGTCACTCTCACAGCTTTAAATAAAACGTTTGACTTCAGTAGCCTGTTAATGAAACTAGCAATTTCCTGCAGAATGAAGCCATAAACGTGACAACTTTCTCTGCACTTTGAAAGCTTGTTGAAATAAAGCAGCAAAAAGTAATTTTTTTCAGATCTCCATACAACACAACTTGCTAAATACAAAAGCTAAGTTTACACAAAATACAGTGCTCCTTTCTCAGCAACAGTACAATCTAAGGGCTGACATTCCATGCAGTGTCCTTGTAAATAGCATGATGAAGAGTTTAAATAAGTCAGGTAATTGTTTAAATATTTCAAAGAAATTAGCAAAGCATTTAACTCATTATTGCTAATAAAAGGAAAACTACACAGAATCCTAAAAATGAATTTGTGATTCTGCAGCTTTTCTTTCTGCTTCATATATAAAATAATCCTTTCACCTCTGTAAAATGGTAAATAAATTCTGGTACAGATATAAGTTGCTATATCCCAAGGGGTATAGTTTTATATACAAG
>NW_008702373.1:0-1038 GCF_000695815.1 Acanthisitta chloris
ATCCCAACCCCTAAAATTCTCTGATTACTATACTCTCCACTCCTACCTTGTAAATACTGGAGATACTTCTTGGAAGTTGATATATTTTAAGCTGGCAAACTGGTTTCTTTTCTGGCCAGGAAAGGGAACTGAAAGAGGGCAAAAGAGCCAAACACATTGAGAAGTCTGCCCTGGGGGTGCCCTGTCCTCCTGCCTCACCATCAGAAGGCAGGGAGGGTGCCAGAGGTTCTGCTTCCCTTTGTGTTGAAGAGATTGAGATCTGTATTCTTTTTATGAAAGAAAACAATACGTGACCTACACCAGCACAGCCTCCACTCTAGTGAGGAAACTGCTCTGTCCAGGAAAGAACCTTCTTATCTCAGGATGTAACTCAGCTCTCCGAGGCTGGCTATGCTCAGAGCAGTGATTTGGGCATCTGATGGGTGATGCCCTGCCTGGTCTGCAACCAGCATCAGAATTAGGTTCAATTCTAACCCTGTGGCTCAAGCACCAAGTGCTCTGGGGCTAAGATGTGGCGTTCCAGGCTTTAGAGTTCGCCCGAGAGTTATTGCTTGGTGTTGTAAATGGACTTAAGGAGAGCAGGAGAGAGTTTTTCATTTCAGCCCTGCTACAGTAAGCCACTTAAACACTTGCTTATGTCACACTGAAATAAAAGGGATTTATGGGCACAGCCACGTGCTTTGCTGAATCAGAGCCTTTCTGCTGAGCTGTTTAGGGGGAGCAGGAGAAACAACCTGTGCAGATGTCCCTGGGTGACGCTGGAGCCTCAGCAAGGCTGGGAAGCACTGAGCTGAGGAAGTGAGGAGCCCCTGGGCAGGCCTGGAATTCTTTTGTCGTCTCTCAAGACAAAACAGGGAAGTCACCAGGTCACTCAGCCTGGAGCTTGCCTGAAGTCTTATCCCATCACTCCCTGTTGACATCCACACAATGGCTGGGCTACGTTGTTTCTGGCACGTTTCCACAGGGTGACACTGCAGGTGACTCTGTCCCACCTCCTTTCTCCAAGAGAACTCTTGCTTTCTAATCAAATGCAGTGCA
>NW_008702374.1:0-1036 GCF_000695815.1 Acanthisitta chloris
ACACAGTGATTTGGACAACCAACATCATTTAGTCAGTGCAAAGGAATTTTGTACCCCAAAGCTTTAAGAATGTTCCATAAGAGGCATTGAGAATGTTCCATCTTTCTCCTAAACTGATAGCAAACCCAGCCTGTGCTGCAGGGCAGCAGCCAGGCTGCTGATGGGTGGGAATCAGCCTGTCAATTAACTCAACTTCTCTCCCAGCTGCTTCTGAATGGCACTTATTAAAGAAAGAGAAAACACCTCATTTGCTGGGGGAAAAGGCTTGTTAAAACCATTCCTATCTGTGCCCACTGACAGAGGAGATAAGGGGCAAATAGCTACAGGACTGACTCGCTGCATTTTTGAGGTGGTTTGTTCCTTTAGCCACATCCTGAGGGCCAGGAAACTGTCCTCTTTCAGTCACTCAGTAGCAAGCAGAATGAATTTTAAAAAGCCCCAAACCACAACCTTCCCAAGGACAGGCAGCCCTAAACTGACAGCATTCATTTGAAGTCTCAGTTGATTTACATATTTGAGGTAATTCTACCTCAAAATGACTTGGACAAGAAAGAAATGCATAACTCTGGTTTGAATGTTTGAATCTTACTCAAAAGAATTCCAGCAACACAGTGGATTTGCATTTGACAGAGAACATGAATGAGCTGCTCCTCCTTTCCTGTATAACTGCCTCTTCCAAGGTCTACATTGCCCCTGGAAATTTCCCAGCAAACCACTAACTGCCTGGGTTGAGCACAGAATGCCACGGAGGAGCTGCAGTGCTCCTGCCACAGAGATGACTTTTGGGCAAAAAGGGAAAATCCAACTCACAACAAATTGATGGCTCTTCGCTTTCTTTCTTACAGCAGCACTTGAAGCACTTCTTCATCACCATGAATATGTAGGCAAAGATGACGAAAGGGAAGGGGATAGTCAGGCGACTGCAGTATTCCTGGACAAGGAAGTAATGCTGGAACTTCCACACGTGGTCATTGTTCTCTTGTA
Organism: Acanthisitta chloris; assembly: GCF_000695815.1. Classification (NCBI taxonomy): domain Eukaryota; kingdom Metazoa; phylum Chordata; class Aves; order Passeriformes; family Acanthisittidae; genus Acanthisitta; species Acanthisitta chloris. Next base: position 985 of record NW_008702374.1, read on the forward strand.
CTGATCCAACAGTGTAACTAACAGGTGAAGAAAGAAAATACACACAGGATTA
>NW_008702375.1:0-1033 GCF_000695815.1 Acanthisitta chloris
GAAAGTGATGGTTGTCTTTGATTTCCATGCAATGTGGCCCCTCAGTTTTTTGCCATCTCTCCAAGAAGTTTTGTGTCCTGTACAAATACATTTCTTTATGGCTATTGTCCACTTCTCTTATTCCTCAGTGTTGAATCTCCTATTTTGAGTTTCTTTACCATCCTGTAAAAAAATTGTTAATGAACACAGGAGTAGAAAACACTTCTATTGCTGTAACTCTGGCCATGGAAGTTCAATAAATAAAGATAATTAAAATTAAATTTCTTACTTCCTGTTTAAATTTTCTATTATATATGTACAAATAAATAGCACTGAACTACTCGAAAATCTGCTTTATAAAACTCAGTCAAGAGACTTCAAAAAAAATATAAACCCTAGAAAGCCAATCACTAGGCAATTTTAAAAGAAACGTATTTTTCTTTTCTTACTTGTTCTAATTGAAAGTACCTCTCTTTCTCCCACCATTGTGTTCTTTGTAATTGTCTTTTTTTAGGATGAATGTGCTCCTGAAAGATAGAAAAGTGGACCATTTCATAGTTGACTATGAACTGTAAAATACAAATTTTAGAAAACACTTCTCATTGTATAACACCTCCAGTTTATATTTAAATTTCTAATTGTTAGATAGGTACCAAAGTTAGGCAAATGACTAGTAGATAAGACAGGCTTCAAAATGTTTTAAATACACAGGATGCTTTGTAGACTTGAACAGCTGAATCTGATTTTGACAACAACTCAGGCATGTTTTGAAGTTATTACTCTATTCACTCATGACTTTCTGGGGATAAATGGTTTTATCAAGAAGTATGTTGTCTGAAACAAGTGCATTAAATACTGTGGCTTGATGTCAGTAAAACTCCTGCCATGAAGGGGAAGCTATCTGGGAAATCTTTAACAAATATGTTTCAAGATATTCTTTCTAAACGTCTCAACACAAATGTGAGATGTGATACTGTGGCCCTAAATAGACTTTGCTTTGCATCAAATTTTAATAAATTTATTTTTTTAAAAAAAGAAACACAACCCCCCCCCC
>NW_008702376.1:0-1039 GCF_000695815.1 Acanthisitta chloris
CTGGGCTGATTAAGTAGCTTGCTGATGATGTTTACTGTTCTGCATCTGCAATCTCAACCACTTTTAATGGTATTTTAATATCATCGTGTGAATATCACACAAATCCTGAAGCAGTCATCAAGCAACAAGGGAAATAATTTAAGACTGCAAGCAGAAAAATACAGCCACTGTCGCTTTGCTTTCTTTTACAAGGTAGGAAGGAGTAGAACCCTCTTTAATGACTGTAAAATCCTGAAAACATTTCACTGTAAGCTTAACACCTTCCATACCTCAATGTCCTGCCCAGCCAAATACAGAAAACAAATGCACAGATATCAACTGCATGTGTGCAAGTATTTATAAAAATGCTTGATATGGCAAGTTTTTATTCACCTTTGTTGCGTAGACTGAACAGCCCATAAGTAGCAACAATTGCGAGGATCATTCTCAGGCTCTTGGAAAGTAACAGCATAGACAGGAATCCTTCCTCCTTCAAGCTGAGAGTGGTGCCTACAGGTTGAAAATAAGTGACACATTTAAAATTATATCTCAATTTTCTATTGCTCATAAACTTACACGTCCCTTATTCTGATCACCAAGTCTTCCAAACGAACTCTCATTCACAGGAATCCTTGCCTTGGAATGGGTCAACTCCCTGTCTATTTCCACCAAGGCTGAAATGTAGGAAAGAATACGCTTTCCGGCACAGATCAGCTTTGATTTTTCTTGTCTCATTAGTTTCATCCTTACCACATAAAAGAGTATTACCACCAAAACCATATTATTTGCATACTGAAGCCTTTCACTGTATGCCCTAATTGCAGTAATTGGTTCTGAAAAAATCATTTCTAAAACCTGTTCCTTTGAAACACACACATTAACTGGTTTCACTGAATACTACCGGATTGCAGAAACTGTCTCATAAAAATCAGCTCAGTCGCATCCCTACCACCTGATTCCTGACCACTGCACCTCCAAGTGTGGCCGAGAGGAAAGGCCTACTTACTCCCTCTTCAAAGCTTTCATATTCCATAGTGACAGGTAGCCATCGGAAAAACCC
>NW_008702377.1:0-1030 GCF_000695815.1 Acanthisitta chloris
TCCTGCTGATTTGCTGTTACTACCCTCTTGCCATGGCCTGGGCTCCTGGAGTGAATTCCATCTTCCCCAGCTGCTCTATGACTAGGTGAGAGAGAAAGAGCTTATGTCTTCAGCTGTGCCTTAGATATATGGCCACTGTCTGAAGTCTACATATTGCCTCACTGGCTGCAGCACTCCTGAGCCTGGAACTGATTTCCCCTGTTTGCCTGGGCACTTTGTACTGCTCTGCATGACTCAGTCCTTGTCCTGCAGGACTGCCTGCAGCAGGACTCTGCAAATCAGGAATTACAACTGGAAGCAGAGTGATAGTAAAAGATATAAGGCAGCACTGTAAGAAACACTGTTGTTTTTTACTGTATTTGCAGTTGTGTGTCTGGAGGCAAGCAAGGAGAGGAGCTGCAGTCACAAACAATTTAGGAATGAAGCCCATGGTCTACATCCTAATAGGCAAGGTGCAACAGTGATAGCACTTGGAGGCAGAAATATATGGCTTGCAATCATTACAGCTCTTTATATCATTTAAAAAGGTGGGGGTGAAATGATATCCCTTCAGCAGTGTAATGAATAATCATATAAAGGTCCGAGAAATAAGTGCTGGAAATACTTCAGCTCAAGACCAGAAGCATTTCACTTTCCCTGGGAGTTTTCTAGTGAGGATTTTCACAGTGGTGCAAATAAAATTTGTCTATATGAACACATCATACATAGTTTGAGCTTCCATTCAGGAGGCTGATGCATTGCAAACCATTAAGTAGCAGTGTTGCAGTATAGCAAATAATTGCCTAATCAGTACCTATGCATTATGCACAGCTACTTCATGTTGTCAACAAAAGGACTCAGGATTTGTAGAGGCTTTTACACATTTTTTTTCCCTTCCTAATCAAGAAGAAATAATCTGATGGGTTCATTCCTCATTTTCAAAGGGTCCTCACACTGAGGCTGCAACTAGGCTAGTTACAATTCAATTAAGTGGCAGACTATGCAGAAAAAATTACTGCTATGCACTCAGAGTTTTCAAATTCTCTGCAAG
>NW_008702378.1:0-1039 GCF_000695815.1 Acanthisitta chloris
CCTGCCGCTCCGTCTGCGACCTCGTCCCCAGCTACTGCCACAACGGGGGCCAGTGCTACCTGGTGGAGAGCCACGGGGCCTTCTGCCGGTAAGGGACGGGGACCCCAGGGCCCCGGGGGGAGGATGAGGGGCTTGTGGGGACTCTCCATCCCTGGGCATCCCATCCCAAGGCTCTTCGTCACCCCTGCAGCCCAACCCTGGGCTCTACATCCTCCATGCATCCCATTCCTGTGCTCTCCATCTCTTATGCATCCCATTCCCAGTTTCTCCATCCTCCATGCTTGCCCTCCCTGGGCTCTCCGTTCCCTGTACTCCATTACCAGGCTCTCCATCACCCATGCAACCCATTCCTGGGCTCTCCATCCTTGTACATCCCATTCTTGGACTCTCCATCACTCATGCACCCCATTCCCAGTCTCTCCATCCCTGTACATCCCATTCCCAGTCTCTCTATCCTCCATGAATCCCATCCTCGGGCTTTCCATCCCCTGTGCACCCCATCCCTCGGCTCTCCATCTCCTGTACCCCACTCCCAAGCTCTCCATCACCCATGCACCCCATTCCCAGTCTTTCCATCCCTCTGCAACTTATCCCTGGGTTCTCTATCCCTCATGCACCCCGTTCCCAGTCTCTTCACCTCAATACACCTCCTCCCCAAGCTCTCCATTCCCTCTGCCCCATCCCTGGTGTCTCCATCCTTCAGGCACCCCCTTCTTAGTCTTTCCATCTCTGTGCACCCCATCCCCAGTCTTTCCATCCCTTGTGCATCCCATTCCCAGTTTCTCCGTCCTCCATGTACCCCATCCCTGGGCCGTCTGTCCCTGTGCACAACATTCCCAGTCTTTCCATCCCTTGTATCCCATCCCCATGCTCTCTGTCTCCCTGCACCCCATTCCCAGGCTCTCCACCCACCCTGCACCCAGTCATGTCCCTCGGCCCCCGCAGCCCCATCCCGCCGGGACGCAGGGGGGTTTCCCTGCCCCCCGAGCGGCTGGGCAGGAATTAGGTCAGGGCTGTGCAGCGGCGGCTCCGGGGCGGC
>NW_008702379.1:0-1036 GCF_000695815.1 Acanthisitta chloris
GGGAAAGAAGACTTGGTCTGTATAAATCCTTAACTTAGTTTCTTCTCTTTTGTTAGCCTTGGGAAACCATTTCAGAGGAGGCAAGTGCCAGTGGGGATTCCTTAAGCTTGTCACTGCCACCTCCTCCTGCATCCCCGGTGTCCCGGGCCAGTCCCCAGGAGCTGTCCGAGGAGCTGAGCAGAAGACTCCAGGTCACTCCTGATTCCAATGGGGAACAACTCGGCTCTTTGATTGTATGTAACATGCTGCTCTTTCCACAAACTGCGGAAATGATCTGTTCTCTGGCATAACCTGAATCACTGGCACACGTGGGGAGGGATTGCTGGGGCCTGCAGTGAGAATTCCACCACAGAACAAACAGAATTCCTCAGTTCAGAGTTAATCTTTTCTTCTGTGGGAGTTTAACTTCAGACTCTGCTACAGTTAGACTTTCGGTGAAACCAAATAGGTGGGAGTACAGAGTATCAAGCTAGGATTTCCCATAGGAAAGAGGGGAAAAAACCCTAAAAATGGCCTCTGTATTTGTGTTAACTATCACTTTGTCAGACTGGTGATACCACAAAAAGTCAGGATAATACACTGGCAAGTGGAGGAATGTTTGATGTCTGACTGAGAAAACAATTGTAAATATTAAACAGAACCTCATGCTCTGATTGTTGTATTTTTTAATCTTGGTACATGCCATCAAGGTATCTCTGCAGTTCAAGAGACAGAAAATCCTATTTACTCTTGTTCTCATTCAACAGAATCTCGGTTAGGTGCACGTTTTCCCCAGAGAGCCTGTGCCCTGGGTCTGATGGGAATATTGGCAGGAGGGTGGCAGCTCTGCCAGGTGTGCTGGATCTGCATGCAGAGTCACTTGGACTGGTGGAGAGAACTGCAGGGTTTAGTAGCTCTCCACTTGGAGGGCAGGAGGTTAATCAAACTCTTCCCACTTTTTTTTTCACACTACCAGTAATGCACAAATGGGATAGCTGCAAAATTATCTGAATTAAAATAATTAAAAGGCAAAGAGGGAAATTAAGACTGAATCTTT
>NW_008702380.1:0-1036 GCF_000695815.1 Acanthisitta chloris
CTCAAGTGAGAAAGTAATTCCAAGTTGTGATTTGAGCCTCTCTTGAAAATTTACACATTTAGTAGCAGGTTTCCTGTTCTCACTTGTATCTCATCTACATACTGAAAAGTCAGTAGGGACTATAATGCTTTAAATAAGTGAAGCAAACAAGCAAACTCAGTTCAGATTGTGAAGTCCTCTCCATGCTTGAGGATAAATTTTAAAAATGGTCATTTATAATAAAACAATGACTGTCCTTTGACAACACATAGTCTTGAATAAATTTACTAGGTTGTGTTATAGTCTTTGCACAAGACTCATACTTGCCCCTGAAATGACCTTTACAATACTGAGGCTACTAAGCACACACAGAAACAATTCCCAACAATTTAGAACAGGATAGCAATTACAATATTGGATCTAACTGAGAGCAGAGAGGTGATTAAACAGAATTGCTCTGGATTGCTTTGGAAAGGTACAGATCCCTTTTCTGCATGTGTGAAGGAAATTTTATAACACAAAGCAATAGGAAGGATACCAGATTTCTGTTTAATGCACTGAAAGGAAGCACTGTGAGTTGTTTTGTGCCATTCAAAGTCTGGGTTTAACCTGCTTGCAAATATTCCAACCCCTCCAAGTCCTTTTAGTGCAGATCTCCAGCATCTCTAGCATTCTGGAGAGAGCTCTCATGCTCTAGAATCTGCACCCCTCTGCTAAAATTACCAGCCATGGCAGCAAGGACATTCTTTTTACCAAATCAACACATGCGTGTGCCAAAACATCAAGAGTGGAATGAAATGTCTCATGGCTTTTGAGTGTGCTTGTTTTGGTTGACTGTGAGAAATCACATTCCTTTCCTCCTTCAGTCATCTTTTAACCTAGAAGCCCTGCTCGTATTTGACCTACTGCTCAGGCAAACACTTTTGATGATCTTGATCTGCTTCTACAACAGAAAAGAATTATCCTCTAAGGTTGTCTCATAGCCAGTGTCACCTTAGCTCCCATTTCAAACAACCAGTTGGTTATTAATTAAGAAAGATATATTTTTATTTTTTTT
>NW_008702381.1:0-1040 GCF_000695815.1 Acanthisitta chloris
TTTAGTGGGTCCTGACCCCTGAGTCCTGTGCACAACCTCAGCAGCATTCACTTCACTCCTAGCATCAGGGATGAGAACCAGGAGGCTGTGACTAAAAAATTCTTCATTTAAGCAAATCAAGCAATGCAAATATATGATATATGAAATCCACAAGTACAAAATGGCAAAAGAAGAGGGAATTTTTTTATTTCCCCCTACAACTCAACTAGCAACTTGCCCATGTTTCCTGCTCTAACTGCATTTATGTGGGTTGCTGTGGGGACTGGTGATGCCTCACTTTATTGCTCCCAGAGATGTCAGCTCAGCGTGAACCACAGTAAGCAGGGCTGACAGCACTGAGCAAACAGAAATGACAAGCTCGTTGAGGTGTTACCTCTTTCAGACCGCGACAGAATCTCTCAAACACCCGTTTCATGTTGCCACCCTTCTCCATGGAGATCACCCTGGTGTGGTCCTCTTCATTAATCCAGATGAGAAAGGTCTTCTCATTGTTGTGCCTGGTTGAGAGGGGAGGAAAAAAAGAGATCCTTAAAAGGCAATCCCTGAAAAATAACTTTCAACATCCTCAGTTTTATCCATCTTTCAGGGCTGTAGAGAGGTTAAAGGTGGTGAAATATCACTGTTCTGTGGAGTGAGGGATTTGAGCTGATTTCTCCATCAGATCCCTTGAGGCAATGACGTTACAGGGTCTCTCAGGCACAGCTTGAAGAGCAGTTTTATGATCATATCATGGTGCTGAGTGAGGAAAAATGTGTTGTCCTCTAGCACAAGCACAGCTGGGTGTGCAGCCAAGGAAGAAGCCAAACAGTGCAGCTAGGAAGGACCCTAACACTTACATGCTCCTGGGGGCCAAGCAATATGTCCTACCTTAATTGTGTTCTCCCCTAAATCAAATCCCACTGCCCCGGGAGCCACTTGGCAGAGCTGGGTGTCTGCATCCATCAAGTGATGTGTCCAGGGAACCACAGATGCTGCTCCTAGACAGTGGCACAGGTTTTTCAGTGAAGACAGAATCATAGATTCATAGAATCAGCTGGGTT
>NW_008702382.1:0-1008 GCF_000695815.1 Acanthisitta chloris
GGTCGAATTTTGGTCATTTTTAGGTCATTTTTGGTCAATTTTTGGTCTTTTTTGGGTCATTTTTTGGATCAATTTTTGGCAAACTTTTGGTCATTATTGGACCTATTTTCTGACATTTTGGGGTCAATTTTTGGTCCTTTTTGGATCAATTTTTTGGTTAATTTTAGGTTCAATTTTTGGTCATTTTTGGTCAATTTTTCGGTCAATTTTTGCTCATTTTTTTGTCATTTCTGGGTCCATTTTTGGTCACTTTTTGGGTGCAATTTTGGTCATTTTTGGATCAATTTTTTGCCAACTTCAGGTCAATTTTTGGTGCTTTTTGGCCATTTTTAGGTCAACATTTGGTCATTTTTGTGTCACTTTTGGATTAATTTTAGGTCAATTTTGGTCAATTTTTGGCCATTTTTTGGTCAGTTTTGGGTCATTTTTGGCTCAATTTTTGCTCATTTTTAGGTCATTTTTGGGTCAATTTCTGCTCTTTTTTTGGGTCGTTTTTGGCTCAATTTCTGCTCATTTTTGGCTCAATTTTTGCTCAATTTTTGCTCATTTTTGTGCCAATTTTTGCTTATTTTTTGGGTCATTTTTAGGTCAATTTTTCCTCATTTTTAGGTCATTCTTGGGACATATTTGGGTCAATTTTTGCTCTTTTTTAGCAATTTTGGGTCATTTTAGGTCAATTTTGGGCCAGTTTTGGTCAATTTTGAGTCAATTTATGGTCATTTTTGGCTCCATTTTTGGTCAGTTTTGGGTCATTTTAGGGTCATTTTTGTGCCAATTTTTGCTCATTTCTTGGCTCATTTTGGGCTCCATTTTTAGGTCATTTTTGGGTGATTTTTTCCCAATTTTGGGTCATTTTTCCCCTCTCACCTCCTCTTTTTTGTACGGCGCCTCCAGCATCGCCTCGATCACGATATCGAAATCGTCAGAGCTCATCGCGTCCGTCTGCGGCGACACGGCCCCGCCCACTCAGCACAGGACACACCAGTCCCTCCCAGTCCATCCCAGTCC
>NW_008702383.1:0-1044 GCF_000695815.1 Acanthisitta chloris
CTCATCTTAGTGCCACAAAGGTACTAAAAAACTGATACATTTGAAAAATATATTTTAATGAAACCATATAGGTTATTTTGCCAATTTCCATGAAAGGATTAATTGAGGTATCTATTTTAACTGATCTGTACTGCTAGTACAGGCTACAGCTGCAAAAATGTATTAACAGCTTTCCCAAGCTAAATCTCATTTTTCATGGGTCATTAACTTTGGTGAAGTCTGCCCCAGGCTGAAATTTTACAAGATTCTAGCTCTAAAATCTTTTCTTTCAGAACAGATAACTAAAAATGGTTAGCAAGTTCAATGTTATATAAAAATAAGTTATTAGCATTAGACACTTCTCATTTACAGGGCTAGAAAATGACTAAGAACAAGGTGGCAAACAGTTACTACTGCTAATTACCTTTCAGCTCTGTTCTGGATACATTTCCTGCAGCTTTGAATGAAGGGGTACTCTTCAATGGGTATGAAATAGACTAATATTATTTTGTAAAATCTTCAGTAATAATGTCTTTGTCAAAGGTAAAAGGTATTCACATTTCAAGCAGAGTATAATCTTAGCAGCCAGAAAACTGTTCTTTCCCAGTGCTGTGCAAGATAAGAAGCAAGAGGAATGTCTGGCAAGCTTTCCTCATTCCTTTGCCAGCTCATTGAAGGCAACAGTCACACCAGGGTTTTTACAGCCTCCACAGCTCCCCATGCTTGCCCCAGAGAGTGGCAGGAACCTTCCCTTTCTCCTCCCTGGGCAGTGTGGAAAAGCAGAGCCCAGGAACATGCTCCTACCATGCCTGACCTGTCACCCACTGATTGTGCTCCCCATTGCAGCTACTGGCAAAACAAGGCTGTGAATTGGCAGAAATAATTCCACAAAATAATCAGAAATAATCAGAAATTCCACAAAATAATCAGAAATTATCAGAAATAATTCCACAGCCTGGGCTGTCTGACTTTTCTCAGCTTCTCAGAACCAAAGAACTTTCTAGTCAAGGAGTAATTATTAAACTGCAGACCCAATGGTGCAAAACATCTCTAAGTCATCATTGG
>NW_008702384.1:0-1040 GCF_000695815.1 Acanthisitta chloris
GGAAAGAGAGAATTTGAACTCCTAGCTCCTGAGCACCTCTAAGAAATCTCCTGTTTAAAGCAGCTGAAAAGAATTGCGGACAAACTGGTGTCATGGGTAGGGCAATAAAGGAAACCTGCAACATTCAGAACTTTCAAACACTAGAAAAACAAATCCTTTCTCCTTACTGAAACACAGCATTTCTTTCTGGAAGAAACAGACACCCTCTTCTGCAGAAGCCAAGATGTGCAAAGGGTTTATGTGGCTTGCGAGCAGCTGAGATGTAAACTGCCAACAGAAACACTTTGCGCTTACACCAATAACAAACAATGAGTTGCTGGAAACAACAGCTATTGCCAGCACTTGAATAGAAGAAACCCTGGCAACTACCCATGTATCAAAATAGATTCTGAAATAAGAAAATACCTTCTTTTCAGCACCTACTCAAATATCTTATTTTAGATTGTGCCAAAACTGAAGGATAGATGATATCCACATTAATTCTGACTGACAATTTTATGGGAGAAGCTGGGAAGGCCTGTCTCCCCAAATCATTCATATGGAGAACATACTCCAGTTTAGCTTAACTGGCTGCCATATGTCACTCCTATTCCTCTCATAAATAACTCCCAGTAAACGTCCCAGGATTAGTATCCTTCAGTGCATTACAGCCTGGAAAGTGACCATGGCAACTTCTAACTCACTATGCAAGATGCACTGATTATTAGAAAGTGTTAAACAGATTTATGTCATTGCTACTAGCAATTGTTGTCTAAAAGCAAACTGCAGCATTGCTCCTGCTTACAGTGATGCTCAGGCCTTCTCCTGTGCTGTTATAAAATTGGACAATGTCACCAGAAGAGCAGCATTGTGTCTTTGGTCGATCAGTGTATTATTTAGGGAGAAAAGAAATATATCTTACCTGCTAGCTGTTTTAATTTATTAACGGTGTTGCTGGGAAGGAGGAAACTAATGCTTAAAATAACTTTATGAAATAAATAGAGGATAGAATTGTTCTGTGACTGTAGAATGGCACAGCCTTGAATGATTATTTACATAAA
>NW_008702385.1:0-1041 GCF_000695815.1 Acanthisitta chloris
GTTGATTCTATGATTCTATGATTGATTGCTCTTTGCCATCAGCATCACCTTGAAAGGTTATCTAGAACAGGTTGCAATGTTAGCCTTCATCACTCTCTTGTTTTTTTCTATTTCTAGAAACTGAGAGTATAATTCTGTAATAATAAACATTAGATAACCTTTGTCTTTTCCACCTTATATCAGAATTCAATACTTTCTGCCCAAACTCTTTCAGAAATTCCACACACAAATGCTTTATTGTGTAATGCCAAAGATATTTATTCAGAGTTATTTGACATTACATTGTATTCTGATTTATCACAGTGATGTAGCAACACACTTAGATAGTAATGTAAGTTCAGAACCAGCCAGGAACAGGTTTCAGGTATATGTTCCAAGTTTCAGTGTCCCCATGGTGATCATATAACATCACATTTCCCTTCAACACAAGACCTGGTGTTGGACATAGTCCAAGCCTCAGTTTTTGTTGAATTACTCCCTTCAGTGTGTACAGCATCCCATACTCATTTTCCTTTATGAAAGAGCCACTCAGATCGATCCCCAGCTGAACATCTAAGCACAACCTCATCTCCAGTGCTTCAGCAGGGCTTTACCTCTATTTTAAAGGAACCTTCACAGCTACTGAACCCATTGTGAATGGCACTTACCTTGGGGTTTGCTGCTTTTTTAGTGAGTTTACTAATTCCCAAGCTGGGATCCTCTCCTGGACACACTAACAAATTCCATCTTTTGTAGGTATTATTTTAGTTGTGTGTTCCACTGCTTTACTGTCCTGTTACTGTGCAGTCCTTTGTACATTGAAGCACATTGTTTGTACTTCTTTGTTTTTCCTGTGATCTGTTTTGGAACCAGATTTCTCAGGACAAGTAGCAAACCACTGATTTAAACCAGCAGTTCAGTTTGTTTGGGATGCACATTCCCTCTCCCCTGACTATTTCTACTTCAGTTGCAATGTATGTCCACCCTTCTGATCCTTATGTTGAGGGAGCATTGCACAATATTCTACTTGCCAAGTTGATTATCCTGCAATGGTGTCCCTTC
>NW_008702386.1:0-1045 GCF_000695815.1 Acanthisitta chloris
GAAAATGGTTTCTTTAGTGAAGGAGAAAAACGACCTTCAGCTCCAAGTGCAGTCTGTAAGTAACATTATTGTATTCCATTCTTTTATAGGGAAAATGTGTTGTTAAGATCTAACTTTTCTTTCCTACTATAGATCTCACGAATCACATACTAAACTTCCTCGTGAAGTATTTTAAGCTGAATACCATGTAACTACAGGTACAATTCAGGCCACAAACGTTCCACACTCAGTTTCACTCTTACAACACCATGTTTAATCTTTTAAGTTTTTACACACAAAAACTCTTTACACACAAAAAGACTGACTTTTGGTCTTAATACCTACATGTACACATCTCCATGTGAGTTCCTGACATAGAGTTATAGTCACTGTAGCATATTTCAGGGAGTAGGACAGTGATTTGACTGTCCAACTGCTCTGCTTTAATCCAGCTGTTGAAGTTCCGAGTCATGTGCCATTTCTTATAGCAGATGTCACCTCAGCTCCTGTACCTCCTGCTCCCAGAAGACACAGATGCCTATTACATCTGACAACACAAGCACCAGCTCAGTATTTTTGCCTCCAATTCGGCTTGGCCTCTCAGAAACATAAACACCATTTTGGCAGTACATTTGAGTTGAAGTGTCCATTTCAGGGAATGATGAAACATAGTCTAGTATCCACTGACTGCATTGGCTGGTATAAAGCTATCAATGAGAGCTTCAAATATTTCCTCAATGGTACAGTTATTATATTTCTCAAGACTTCCACATGGATTTGAATATAGGACATTATAATATACACTCACTTTCTAAAGCAGAAAAGGAAAATATCAATTAAATCTAAGTGACATACTGACATACCTGAAATAAATGATAACTGCATTGATGATGCTAAAGGTCAGACAAAAGTAAAACAGATTAAAAATTTATTCTAGATTTGTAATTTCGAATGTAAGTGCACAGAAACATTTTTCCCAAAAAGTCCTTACCAGTGCACATCTGTTCCTTCAGCATTAAATAATCTTTCCTGTATTTTTCCACCAGGAAGCTGATGCTTTGGCTGA
>NW_008702387.1:0-1023 GCF_000695815.1 Acanthisitta chloris
GCTGTTTCTCAGAGCTTATTAGCAGAACAGCATCGCTGTGGGGGCTCTAAGCCAGAAGGTGGAGGAGAGACCAGGGTTGCTCAGGAGTGAAGAGGACAGGATGACAGTGGCACTTCTCTTTCCTCTCTTCCCAGTGGTTTTATTTCATGGAAGCTATAACCAGCACAAGACTCTGCTCCAGAACTCTACAGCGTGGCACTGTGTCCCCAACATTTCTGCAGAAAAAAGTGAGTGACGCCAAGAGCCTCATAAGCAGCACAAAGGCCTTCGCCCAAATTTACTCTGGTGTCAGTCAGACTTTGAGGTTGGGAACGTCATGGTCAGTCAAAGCAGGATTGTTTTAAGGAAGGAAGCTGGAGAATGGAGGGAAGAAGATGCTGTATTGAACAACTTAGGATGCTATGGAATGATGTTCTGGGCCAGTGGGAGAGGGAGGGTTGTTCCAGACCTACATTAGTCCACCTATCTCCTCTTCCCCTCAACTGCGAGTCTGGTTCGCTAATCTGGCTGAAAGTGCTTCCTCCTTTTGTATGGGCTGGTTCAAGCCAGCTCCATGTGCTGTGTTGGCTCACTGCCTGTTCACATGAGCATCACGGTCAGTGTGAGGGGCAGAGGTAGGAGGATGTTGTTAAGGGGTTTCGAGTGGCTGGAGAGCCACATGAAGAGATGATAATGTCAAGTGCTAGAATGCCTGAAGGGCAAGTTTCCAAACTCAGGTGAGGGATCAGTTCTCACATAGCTTCATACTTTGAGAGAATCTATCTGTGGCTTTTTAATCTGTCATGTCACTTTGTGGCTCCAAGGCAGATCACTAGGGTAACCTGGCTGTGTAAGGAACTGCCTGTGGAGGCAGCAAGGCTGTCAGAGCAGTTTATTGTACATGTCTGTCATGTTATCATGAGTTGAGAGTTTGGACAACACTTCTGAGATGGAGGTGTTTCAAGAGGACCGTGAGCCAACTGCTTCCCATATTGCCTCCACGGAAAAGGGTGAAGCAGAAAATGTGTCTCTCAAGAAACAGAG
>NW_008702388.1:0-1000 GCF_000695815.1 Acanthisitta chloris
TGTTATTTGTTGACTGAAGTTACAAAGGATTCCAATGCCAGTGGCTGAGTCTGCAGTGAGCCAGCTGGATACTGTATCAATAGTTTTAAAGTGAAGTTTCACAGTGCTTCTTCCCAGAAACTTCAATAGCCATTTAAAATAAGACACAAAGGACCTGGGCTCAAAAACATCTGTTGGAATTCATTGAGGATCTCCATTAACCATGGACAGGACAAGTGACACAGCACACAACATTTCCTTCACTGCGTCCCAGAGTAGTTCAGTGGGATCATATCCCACATGGATCCCAAAGTCTGCAGTACAAGTGATTGATGTCCATTTGACCTGCATCTTAATCCTCTTGTGTGGAAATAGCACAAACAAATTTACTGAAGACTTCAGGGGAGAAACTCTTAGTCCATCAAACCTTTGGAAAATGCACCCTTACAGCTTGTTTGGAGCAAATGGAAGTGCTGCAGTACTTCCTCTAGCTAAATCTGAGCCTTTAGCAGTACAAGAAAAGTAATCCCACTTTCAAAGGGAAAGCACAATGAGGCACTGAGGTTACTGTACCGAGCAGCTTGGTACTTCATGGGTTTCAGTCAGGCTGTTGGATATACTAACTCCTGCTGTATTTAGTCAGTCCTTCAGCTGATAGTTTGGAGCTTGGTGGGACAATTTGTCTTGTCTCCCTGGAAATTCAGAATGGTTTTCTTTATGACCAAACTATTTAAGGTACCTAACAATTCAGGCGACCTGAAGTGCAATACTGGGAAATTATTCATGCTACAAATACCATGTGTGATGATAGGATAAAGCTTTTAAAAATGCAGTTCCTGTTACTATAATATTTCATATGAAAAGAAAATCAGAGATGTTCCCTAACCTTCTGTATAACTAGATAGTTGGATTAAGTGCTATTTCACTGTTTTTAACTGTTGCTACTGAAAGCTTCAATAGAGAGATCCAGATTTGCTTCTGTTGCTTTCTTCAGGACACACAAATTTATATGGTCAGAGCC
>NW_008702389.1:0-1043 GCF_000695815.1 Acanthisitta chloris
CTCCTTCCCCCACCCCCGCTCCCCCTTTTTTCTCTTCTGCCAAGTGATTTTCCCAGGCAGAGACATATTTAATAAGGGTCGTTTATTACGAAGGCGCTTTGAAGGGTCGCCCCTGAAGCCCTGTGTCCATTAAAAACATGGAGGTGACATTTAAACCTCGTTTTAAAGGAGCTCTGGGGTAGTTCAATGAAAGGCAACTCGTTTGTCTTATGAGCTTGGAAACAACCTCCCTTCTTCTCCTTTTGACCACATGGCATAACTCAAAAACAATAGTTCAAAAGTAAAATGGCATCGTGGTGTTCAGGCTCAGACAGGCACCCATCTAGCAGGAGAGAAAAGGGATAGTCCATAACACAATGTGCTTTTTGTGTCCGACTCTGTCACAAGGATTTCGTTGTTTGCTTTAGAGGCTGCGCCTGTTATACTTTCTTGAAAGTGCTTGTGTTAAACAAGAGTTATAAGTCATCCAAAACAACAAACATTTTGATTTTCTTTGCCTAAAGGGTTTTCCCTGACCATGGGCACCGTGAAAAAATAATGTACTTGCTGAGAAAGGAGCACCAGTAGTAGCATTACAAGCACAGTGCATTAAATATTGAATGACACGAGGAAAAAAAAGAACTTGTCGAGGGGCACTCAGCCTTAAAGTCTTTCTTCAACTTTGTCTTCAGTGCCTGTTGGACTATTTAAGATGGTGTTAATTAAGGGCTGCATCTGATTCCACTAGTCCCCAGCTTTGTCTCTTTGCAGCGCTCCCGTCAATAGCCCCTCTCAACCGCGGGCTCTCCCCACACGTTGGTTTAGTGGTGCATGTGTCACTTCTTATTTCGAGGCTGAAGAGAAACCCGGATCGTGCATTAAGGGCAACGGGGAGATAGTAATCAAGCGGTATTGTAGGGCTGGGGGGGGCGGTGGGGCAGGGGCAGGAGGAGGAGCAGGAGCAGGAGGGTGCGCGGCCAGGGCTGGAGCAGAGGCAGGGAGTGGAGCGGGGGCACAGCGCCGGGGTGAAAGCCTGTTTGCACATTGCCAACAGCCTGTTTGGT
>NW_008702390.1:0-1036 GCF_000695815.1 Acanthisitta chloris
TAATAATAATAATGATAATAATAACAACAGCGAGAGTTAATTACCTCATAATTAGATAGAGTAGAAACTTGGGTGGAAGTATCTAAACCACAGTGTCACTGTTAGCTCTTGTACACCTTCCAGTAGAAATCTTTCCAGTATTAAAAGTTTGGTTTCATCACACCAGAAATTTATACTGAAAAGATTACATTTTATTTTCAGCTGCTCAGATGAAGTGATTGAATCCAGTGCCACAGAGGAAATCTTTAGGGTAGATGAGATCTGGACACAGTTTTCAGGATTCCACAAAGAAACTTTCCCCTAAATATCCCTATTTTAGTCATTAGAATTGCAGTTTCTAGTCACAGGTCTAGGCCTTCCATTGTGAGATCCATCCCTTTTATTGTGAAATTAAAACAGAAGTAGATGCTGAAGGGAAATGGAAAAGCTCTTCAGGCATTCTATTCCTCCATCTAAAAGTTAGCAGCTTAGAAAATTAAGTAAACAGCCACTTTTGGTAATTCAGTCAGATGTGGGTTTTGTAGTTCTGTTATTTCCTGTAGTGATTATAGGATTATCTATTGAGTTTTATTTATTGTTGCAGTTATAGAAAGGCTCATGCACTCTGCAAAGAACATAGAGACACACTGGCTGAATAACAACATGGTACTTCTGCAAGTCTAGTTGGGTTTGGGTTTGTTTTATCACATACTTCTGTATTCTTCCCCTCACTCCTGTCCCTCCTCTCTCAGCTCGAGAGAACATACGCTGTAAAACCTCAGCATTAAAATCCATATAGAATTTTACTCAGCACAGCATATTATTTAACCACCAAACCACAACCAATTGCCCTGAATGTGTATTTATCATTCTAGATGAGCTCTCAGGTGAATTCTGAGAGCTCATATTCCAATGATAGGATTCTCCAGTGGAGACAGCATCACAACAAAGTGTGTGAGAACTGCCACAGGTATGTGTGGGTATGTGCAGGTGACAGACACATTGATTTGGACTCAGCCAGTTAAAATTGCATAGGAGGCAGGAACACAAAGTATGT
>NW_008702391.1:0-1046 GCF_000695815.1 Acanthisitta chloris
GCTGTTGGATAGCAAAACTGCAACATGGGCTTGTTTAGTTACAGGCCTACACCAATGAACAGATACTCAAATTCTTGAAAATGGCAAACTAGTTTTGCACAAAGTACACTGCAGTTGCAAGTGGCTTTCAGCTTGTGGGACCAGACTAGTTGAAAGGCAATTTCCCACACAGAGAGCATGACTGTCTGTGGATGTCAGGTCCTCATCACTGACAAGTGGACACACTCTTGTTCCTCTGCACTACTTGATAATGCAGACAACATCACTGGTATTTCTGAAAAGGATCCCAGCACGACTGCTCTTCACCCATACAGGGCTTACTTATAAGTTATGGACAGTAATGAAACTAGATGTTAGAAGAAGTCTTTGTTTATTTTTAGCAGACTTTTTTTTGATCATGCACCTATCAATGTTACTGACAAAAGGAATTAAATAAATATCTACCAGACAGGAATGCAGAGATTACCTTTTCATTTAGAAATGGTGTGAATACTGGGGAGACTACACAGACAGATAATATATATATATATTATCTGTCTGTGTAGTCTCCCCAGTATTCACACCATTTCTAAATGAAAAGGTAATCTCTGCATTCCTGTCTGGTAGATATTTATTTAATTCCTTTTGTCAGTAACATTGATAGGTGCATGATCAAAAAAAAGTCTGCTAAAAATAAACAAAGACTTCTTCTAACATCTAGTTTCATTACTGTCCATAACTTATAAGTAAGCCCTGTATGGGTGAAGAGCAGTCGTGCTGGGATCCTTTTCAGAAATACCAGTGATGTTGTCTGCATTATCAAGTAGTGCAGAGGAACAAGAGTGTGTCCACTTGTCAGTGATGAGGACCTGACATCCACAGACAGTCATGCTCTCTGTGTGGGAAATTGCCTTTCAACTAGTCTGGTCCCACAAGCTGAAAGCCACTTGCAACTGCAGTGTACTTTGTGCAAAACTAGTTTGCCATTTTCAAGAATTTGAGTATCTGTTCATTGGTGTAGGCCTGTAACTAAACAAGCCCATGTTGCAGTTTTGCTATCCAACAGC
>NW_008702392.1:0-1039 GCF_000695815.1 Acanthisitta chloris
TAGCATGTATTCTACAGATGCTGAACCAAAACTGACCATCTCAGCAAACAGTTTATAACCTGTTGCAGCTGAGTACTTTGTCATGGTGTTAGGGGTCATCACCTACGTCAGCTCCTGGTTGCAAGATAGATTATAAGCAAAGAGCAAAATGAAACCAGAAATTACTTGGTTTGACATAAATGAGAGCCTGTCAGTGCACGTTTTGGGGTTCAGCCATACCTAAGCTGCTGTTATGCATTTCAGGACAGGGCTCTGCCACTTGCTGTTCAGACTGGCAACAAAACCACTGAACTCAGATTATGCAATAAATTGGTGGAATTGCTGACGAATCTGAAGGCTTATGAGGAAAGTCTGGAATATGCAAGAGCATCTCTCATGCTCAGTGTAAATTTAGGTAAGACAAATTTCCATTATAGCTGAATACGAGTGACACCTCTACAATACAGCAGAAGTCTGAAAGGTTTTCTTCTCTCAAGTTCAGTCCTGTTTCTTGCCAGGATTTCATAACAATATGTACTCATATTTTTTGCCTCTGTTCAAGAATGAGCAACTTTATTGCTGCCTCTTCTAACTCTGGGTTCATATGGAAACCCTTTGGTAGAGCACAGAATGAAACCTGGGATTTCTAGTCCAAGCTGAGTGTGCTAAGATGTAATACTGGTGAATATTAGTGTCTCAAGAGGCTTTTAAGTGCCATATACTTTCAGATTTGCTCATAGCCCTGCTGGTGAACCAACCTAGGATGAATAACCAAAACCAATAGGGGTAGTTTCAAAATTACTGCTCTTCAAGTTTGAGAGCTGTTCAATTGATTGAAACCCTTCTCATCCATGTTTAAAAGTACAGACAGGCCATTTTGATCACTCTGGAAATCATCTCTTTGTCATAATTTTCATGTAAACTAGGTACTGGGAGGGGCAAGGGAGTCTTTAATCCCACTAGCTTTCTTTCATTACTTTCAGAATTGTCTATTTGCATTCTGTCTAAGTATGTGCAGGCTGTGTATGTATGAATATATATGTGCATATATATATATACA
>NW_008702393.1:0-1036 GCF_000695815.1 Acanthisitta chloris
GGGTTTTGCCTGGTATGACTGTGTGGGGCACAGTCACAACTGTCACTGCAAAACAGCACATCAAGAAGGATGTGAACTGGAAGGCTGAACTGCCCAGTTGTCCCTAGATGGATCTTTTAGACAAACAAACCAAAAAATCCAGCAGTTTTCAGGGCACTGTAGGAAACAGTATGGCAGCACCTCAAATAGCACTGTTAGTCCCAAACAGCTCCTTTCACTGCAGCCTCACAACAAATCCCACAACTTTTTTCCCTCAAAGACAAAAGAATGTGGGAGAAGAAAGAGGAGGTGAAAATGGGGCACGTGTATCAACAACAGTGAGAGCATCTAAGCTGAGGGAGACACAAAGGACACAAGGATTGCACAGAAAAACAAGCCTGAAAAATGCTACATTTAAAACATCCAACAACAGCAAGCACAGGGTGCAGTGGGGATTCAGCCAGTCCAATTAGCCACCAAAACAACCAGAATTTAGTAAGGCTGACAATAACGTGATTCTTTAACATGTTCCCTCTGTCCCTTTCCCTGACAAGAATTTCCTAACTTTAAATAAATAAGAAAAGTAAGCACACACATAATAGCTCTGCAATTTTTATACAAAGCAGGATGGAGGTTCATTGACTTATTTGTTGCTATGTACATGGACCAAACAGAAGAGGCAAGGTACAATTACTTTAATGTTATGATGCATCGTGATGTTATTAATACTTAGCTATGCATTTAGATTTATTCTGCAGAAACCCAGAGGGAGATACCTAGTATAGGGAGGCAGAGGCAAAGTAACCCTGGTCCACTTGTTGAAAGTGTCTGAAATGAGAATCCTCTGGAGATGGTACTTGTTGCATTCCACATTAGTAGGAAGACAATCTTTCAAAATTGGGTGCCAGGTCAGCCCAAGGTCCACTGAATATTCCAGTTCAATAGCTAAGGGTGGAAAGATAAGATTAAGTTACTTAATTTAGAGATTTACATCCATAGTTCTACAATTAAGTGTGAATCCCAGAGAGCATTACAAGTCTACACTGACCAAAAAAAA
>NW_008702394.1:0-1030 GCF_000695815.1 Acanthisitta chloris
CTATCACCAGGCACCCACCCCCAGAGCCAGCTTGTTCCCCAGCTCTGTCAGCAAGAGCTTCAACATATCCTTGAATATATCCCTTACCCTATGGAATTCTCCTGAATACCTGCTTTCTCAGATAAGGTGGGATATAGCCCAAAGGCCTGAGTCCAGGTCTGCAAATCAGTCACCCCCTGATCAGAGCAGACACTGCAATTACCACCTTTTAAACAATCATCTGGCAGTTAAAGCACAGCAAAGCAGAGGGGGCAGAAAAGAAGGGGAAATGTAGGTTAAAAAAGAGCAAGTTTGTTGCACTTTTTCCACATCAAGAGATGTGAATAACATGTAAATGCATACTTGAAGCAATCAGCTACTTCAAAAACTATTAAGTGTATCAAATAAACAGGGATTTCCCTCCCCATGTAACTGCCCTAAGCAAGAATGTACAAAATGCAGCTCTACTCCCCCCTCCTCCTGGTATACCAACAGGTGAGATCTCCCAAACCTATTTTAGGATTACAGCACACTTCAGGGAAGCTCTGGAGGTCTCTAGCCCAACTTCCTGCTCCAAGCAGGATCAGTTATGGGGTCAGGCCAGTTTACTCAGGGCTTTTAGCAACTCTGTACTGAGAATCTCCATGGATGGTGAGAAGCTGCACAGCTCTGTGGGCTTGTTCCACTGCTTGATGACTCAGGGGGGAAAAAAGGCTTTGCCTGTATCGAGTTTTTGCTCTCACTGCAACACATGCCCATTGCCTCTCATCCTGTCCCCATGTCCCATGTGACTAGCCTGGTTTTGTCTTCCTGACAACCTTTTCACAGGTCCTGGCACAGGTCTGAACAGAGCTGTGTCTTCTCCAAGCTGAACAAGTCTGGAGAAACCTCTGCTCCCAGGACACATATTCCAGCCCATAGTCATCTCTGCTGAACACACTCCAGTACACTAATATCCTACACACACACAACAGCCCAAAACCAGCTGCCACATACTAACCTAGAATCATAGAGCCATCAAGGGTGGAGGAAATCTCTAAGATCATCAAGT
>NW_008702395.1:0-1028 GCF_000695815.1 Acanthisitta chloris
GAGCAGTGGTCACACAATGTGCCTGCCAGGGCAATCAGAGCAGCAGCAGTGAGCTCTTGGCTTAGTGCAACATTTACCAAAGTCAGATTGCCCCTGGTTTAGAGAAAATGAGAGTACCATTAGTAGCCTTCAAGAGAATGCTGGAACAGTATGTGTGCTGTTCCTTTGGAGACTATTTGCTTCCCGTCTGACACACACATTAAGAACTAAGAGTAAATACTCAGATCTCTTAATTATCTTGCTGCCTCTACTACGCTGTGCTTGGTTTTCATCCTGGGAAGCCATATGTGAAAGGCTTACAGGAGCAGCCAGACACAACGTCTGTTTTTTCTTCCTAGAAACAAAATAGTAGTCACTTCTTAAAATAGAGATGGACCCAAAGTGTGGTTCTGGTGTGGTTAGCCTTTGGTAGTACTGATACTGTGCAGCATTCATTTGTAGTGCTTGCAGCTGTTATTTATAGTTAGTAAATATGTGTGCCCTTGAGGTCCAGCTAACCTTTTAAGAATAGGTTAAATTTAGAAGTCTCTGCTGGAAAGAAGAAAAGCTAAACTGCTTTAGGATTTGCTGTCCTTTCACTGCAAGCAGTAGGATACCAGCTTCTTACTTTACCAACACAAATCCCATTTGCATTTTTAATGCCATATTCAATGTTGTGAAGTAAAAGATGCAATTAAATTTCCCTTAATAGATACAGAGCAGGTTGTAAAGCACTAAAAAGGAAATCTGGCAAACAATGACACAGATTAACAAACCAAACACCAAAGCAGGGAGGTAATTCCTAGCAAAGTCATGTTTCACTTGTGATAATTCAATGTCTGATTAGAAGATCTTTTCTGTAGAATAGCTGGCAAAATTATTTCAGCATCTCTTGTTGGTTTAGAACTGTCCCACATAGATAATGAGGAAGACAACATTGTATTAAGGATTTACTAAGTCTTTCCTTAGCAACTCTCAAATGATTTCTGGTGCTCTGAGCCTTCCTGTACTTAGACTTTGACTTTTCTGCTGTAACATATTCTTTCAAG
>NW_008702396.1:0-1033 GCF_000695815.1 Acanthisitta chloris
TTTTTTTCCCCCCTGCAATTTACAGCATCACTTGCTGCATTGATGCACTTGATACATGCTCCATCTAGAACTACTTTAATACAACTTTTTGCTTTGAGTAGACTAGTGTGCCTCATTCTGGGAACCACTGGCTGAGCACAATTGAATTTGTGGAACTCTGCCTAACAGGGAGAAGCCTCCTCACTTTGCTTTGTACAGAAGTAAAAACTTTTAAAAGTTGTATGGAGACATGTTCAGTGCAGCTTGGCACTAATGTTTAAACTTTTGCTTTGTCAGCAATGGCAACAGCAGTACAACTAGCAGTCTTGGCATTATGGACCTGGAAATTTATCAGGAGAACATGCCATCTTCTCCTGTGATTAAGTAAGTAGTCACTGAAGCGAGACTTGATGTTTAGTCCAATTTTAACTGCAAATCGTTTGTGCCACGTAAAATGTGCCAAGCCCTGCTATGCACCTGCTGCTGAGCCTGCCTGGAGTCTCAGAAAAAAGCACATGCAGGTGTCTGTGCAGAGTGGTAGCACCAGGCAGTGAAAGATGACAGGAAATCCCACTCAGGTGGATCTCTCATGAGAATATAGATCCATCCACCACTCTGTCTGAAAGACAGTTTTTTGGTGACCCCAGTTTCCTGTTGTGTGAACCTTCAAATATTATCAAAGCTCTAACTGTAATAGCAAGGTCAAGCAAATAAGGATCAATCAAGGACAAAGTAAAAATACAACAGCATTCTTTCCAATAATACTACTAATCTGTCACACCGTGCACCTTACCTGTGTTTTCTGGGCATGTTTTTACTCAACATGCAATGAAATTACCAAGAGATGTGGAAGTACCTGCCTAAAGATCCTGGTACAGCCTGCCAAGTGGTGAATGTCACAGTGCAGCCAAGGCACAGCCACTGCAGCAGTGTATAGACTGTACCTCACACACTGAACATGGGAACTTCCTGAAGCCAGTGACATCAGAGAGTTGTCACAGCTCATTACCAGACTCCACTACAACTGGCCTCTTTTGAGAGGCTCTTTCCTTTG
>NW_008702397.1:0-1046 GCF_000695815.1 Acanthisitta chloris
TTTTTTTTTCTCAACGGGGTAAAAGTTCCAAATTCTGACTCGGGAGGACTTGACTCACCTGTCACAGGTTAATTCAGTCCTGCAAAAACCAACGCTGCACACTTAAAGCACCACCAGACCGAGCTGGTCTGGGTGTCCAAGAACCAGTTACCAAACTGGTGTCAGTTACCAAAAATCCTGCTATAGCTTGAGTTTGCAAACCTCACGTGACAGCACCGTCACAGGATGCCTTAACTCCACACTAAAGTGTCAAGACTCCAGATGTTCAGGGCAACTGCTACTCCTCTATTATTACACAGCTGCCTGCTGGTAATTCAAAGGACTTGGAAGGACTTAAAACTCTGCAAACAAAGTGGAGAAACCCATCGGGATGGAAATGCTAAGCTGCTGTATGTCATGTCCTGCCATTATGGAATAAAGGAAAGGAACAGCCTAAGTTGAAGTATGGGGAAGAGAGGGAAAGTGTGACTAGAAGATGAGCAGATTTAGGAGAAACCAGAATAAATCCAGGACAGAGGGCACTGACTACCACACCTGCAGTCACCTAAGGACAAAAGCCAACATTCAACACAACTTAAGTTCACCTCGATTTCGTGGGGGGAAGGGGAGGAGGGTCGATTTTGGAGGGGAGGGATATTTTAGCATTTGCCATCTCCAAATCCTGCTCAGATAGATGAACGTTATCCATCAACATGCCTTTAACACCTGGCTCTAGGGTGCTATATGGGGACAGAGCCCAGAGCTGCAGGAGGGTGCTGTGCCCAGGTACCTGCGGCGAGGAGGAGGACTCCTCCTGCGGTAGTCGTCGCGGGGCCGGCGGCCCCAGGACGGGGGAGGACCGCGGTTCCGGCTGCGCTTCTCCCCGTTGGACAGCTCCACTCGGACTCGGCACCCACACAGCGTCCTGGGGAGAGAGGCACACTGCTCAGCACTTCAGACATGAGGCAGCATGGAGAAACAACCACGGATTGCAGAGGGGAAAGCAATGGATAAAGGGAAAACCATTCAGTCTATAGTCAGGGTCATGACTATGGCTGATCCATCCC
>NW_008702398.1:0-1001 GCF_000695815.1 Acanthisitta chloris
CCCCCTTTGTCCTTTCCTTCTGAAGGTTATTTTCACATCCATTTCACATTGGGTTTTTACTTAAAGCAGAAAGATCAGCAGTGTGCTCCTGTTCCCCAGGAGGGAGTAGCTGATACTGGTTAAATCTTTTGTAGACAAGGTCGATGATGTGTGGTATTGATGCCCATGAAATGCATGGAGCTGCTCATGTGTGCATTCTTGGGAAGCAGGGAGTGCTTTGGTAGGGAGAACGTTCCTCCTGAAAGCTCCTGCTGAGGTCACATGTGCTGATTGTATGTGACACATCAGAACTTGTGTTGAGAGTCATTATTTTACTGCTAAAGATAGTGACCACCTAAGTGTTTTTCAGGCAAACGAGTTTAATTCTTTAAGCTTCATGTAATTGTTTTTAAGCATACATTAAAATCTTGTGTGTAACCCTGAATGCAGCACATATTTGTGTTTTTAAAGCCCTGAAAAGGTGTTTTGGTAAGGGAAATGCTGACAGCTCAGCTGTGTCTGCCCTGGTGGCACTGCTGTAATTCCCATTGAACCCACCTCGGGGTGGCTGTTCCCCAGTTTGAATGATGGTGCTGACATCATCGTTGTTGCACTGCAGTGTCTGTAAATACCTGCAGTTGTCTATTTCCCTGTGAGTTTCATGTGCTCTTTTGCATTTGTATCATCTGAGAAAGGCAAAGCACTGTAGGTGGAAAGATGAGACTAATAAGTTTGGCTCTTTTTTTGGGGCTTAATTTCCTACTTTTTTGCTGGCTGTTTAAAACCAACATGCAAACACCACAAGCATAGAGTGAGAAGAGGCATTTTGGAGTATTTTAGATTTAAATTGACCTGAAGTCAGAAGCAGAGAAGCACAGTGGCAAATGCCACCAGGCCAGCTCAGATCCACTGCCTGGGGCTGTCGTTGCTCTGACACTTGGCAGGACTGTCAGGAAGGCCAAGGGTTGTCTGGAAGGTTCTCTCTGCCCAACCTTATCGTGCAGTGCAGGCAGCACTGGGAG
>NW_008702399.1:0-1035 GCF_000695815.1 Acanthisitta chloris
TTTTTTTTTTTTTTTTTCCCCTTCTCCATTCTGGGCAAGGATGGTCCAGTTCTGCCTTGTCTTCTCTGTGCCATGGCATTTCCCTGCCCTCTGAATGCAAATAAGGTGCTAAGTGTAATAGATGAAAATTCACTCTCTTAAAAAAAATAAAGACAACAGATCTTGTCTGCAGCGTGATGCTGTAATAAACTGAAATAGAGATTCTCTAATTTTATGACACCTTTTTCTCCATCTTGAACCTTTTATTCAAATCCTAGCTATGATTCTGCCACTGTGCTCCTCATCCTAGTAAGTGAAATGTTCCAGTTTTACATATGTGCTTACAGATATCTGAGCCTGCTTCTGCAGAGAATAGGAAAGGGAGGGTCACCAGTACCCTGACAGAAATAAGTATGTTTGCAGAAATGGGGAAATTTCCAGCAACTAGTGTGTGGGGAAGAAAAGCCACAGGGCAGTCTGAAGTGAGGGCAGTGTGGATGAGGTGTTAGTGGTAGGGTAGGTTCTTGATGACAGTTTGCTGTTCCCTGGATCTCCCTTCACTGGCAACCTTTGGGGCAAATAACTGGGACATTTATTGCTCCAGCAGTGAAAAGGGGGTTGCTGTGCTGAAGTATTCCTCAGAAGCTCAGGTAGGCTTCAGTGCAACCCACAGTGCTTGGCTTCCCACTCGGGGCACAGCAGTAGTGGTGTCACCTACCTGTTTCCTCTTCCACGTGTCAGTGTCTGCAGGTGCTCACTGTTGGCAGAGTCAGTGTTCAACGACTGAGTCCTGTTTCCAAAATGTGCTCACAAGTAGATGTGTCCCACTGCAGTGTTTGACCCAGGCATAGAGTCTGTCTTTCCACTGATTTTGAAACTGACAGCTGGTAAATCATGAGGATCAGATTGCTTAAATGTATTTAGAAGACCTGGAGCCTTTTGCCCTTGCCTCACCACTATTCTGGGTTTATATTAATTTCTGTTGGGCTCTGGATCCTTGTTAAACAGAGGGCAGTGCATGGAGGTGTACTGTAAAGCTTGAATTGTTAACCACTG
>NW_008702400.1:0-1037 GCF_000695815.1 Acanthisitta chloris
CCAGTCCTCCACCTGGCACATTTGCTTAAGTTTGGAAGAATGGCACAGAGGTGTCTGCTCTGTTGGTACAGCTTTCAGTTTGCTGTTAGTGATATGAGGCAGCCCATGAGAACCAAGGTCTGCTGATTCGATATACTGTTCTAAAGATTAGTCACCTCCAGCATTCTTGGAGGAACAAATAATTGCTGCTAGCTTTTTATTCTGGAGGCCAGGAAGAAGATCACCAGGAGCCATGGCTGGTTAATTCCCATCTGGATAAAACCTCAGAAGTGGGATCTGGCCTGGCATCTCTAAAAAACAGCATATTTGGGTTATTGCAGTGACTAAAATTTTATTCCACTGGGTATTGATTTAAGGATTTTTGTCCTTAAGTGTATTAAAAAAGGAACATTTGGAAATTGAAAACAGGAAGAAAAGAAAAAAGTCCTGGCACACACATGAGGCCTTTTACCTTTAAATCAGTGGAAGTCTTGACATGGACTGATCCTGAGCCATACTTGGGAGACACTAATATAACTTCCAGAAGGTGCATTTTTGGAGTGTGTTGAAGACCTGAATGCTTGGTTTGAAGAGCATCTGCAGTTTTTTCTGTAAAGCAGCTCCAATTCTCAAGATAAGGTTGTGGCTTTTGAGGATCCTGATAGGTCATGATAGAAGCTTCTTTCACCTTTGATAGGGAAGAGTTCTCAATGTCTTTACTGGTAAATTCAGAATGCAGTGTTTCACACCTTCCTCTGCATGGGACAGTCCTCCTCTCCTCTGCTTTCCTTTCCTGTCCAGTAGGCATTTTAGTATCAGCACCCAAGCAATACAGTTGTGTGCCAATGTCTCAAAAAGCATCCCTGTTCTTTCTTATCTCTTCCCACTGCAGGCCTCAAAGGAATCCACTCTTTGTAACTGACCTTGTGCTGGACACCAGTGGCATTCACTTCAGCCCTGCTGTGGAGAGCTTTGAGAAGTTCCTCATTTCTCTGTTCAACAAGGCAATCCTGTTGACTTACACTGTCCCACAGCTGGAGCAGGTGAACAACTCTGCA
>NW_008702401.1:0-1046 GCF_000695815.1 Acanthisitta chloris
TTTTTTTTTTGTACATACTTAATCACTGTTGGTTGTATGATGGTGATTGTGGGCAATGTACACTTACATGTATTGAGATGTTGTGTTCTGAGACAGCAGATGGGAAAAGGATGGTGTTAGAGTTAGAATTCATTTGTCTACTCAGTGCACTGTAAAGAGAACAGAGCTGGTCTGAAAGAGGCTCAGGGTGAATAGAAGGAAGAGCAGGTGGTGTGTCACAAGTCAGCTGCAGTGTCAGGAGGTTGCACAGCCTCACAGGAACATCGTGGCAGCATTCAAGGAGGTGACTTGGATCTCTGACACTGGACTTTGATTTATTGGAGGGTCCTGCTGTGCTTGTGGTGATTCCAGACTTAAGGAGCTCAACTTGGCAACAGAGGCTCTGAAGGGAAGTACCAGCAACCCTGTGGCTTATAGATCCATTAGGGTCTGAGCTGGGTGACTTTGAGCTTCAAAGCAATTCCCCAGTGACTTCTGTGGTGAAGTGTCTGTATCTTAAATCAAGCTGTTCAAAGCCCTAGGAAGGATATCACAAGTAGCAATCTAGCCTGGACGCAAATGTGTGAAGACGATGTGAAATCTCCATTTTCCAGACTCCATGGTACTGCTTAAGAATTTTTCCCTTATCTGTCTCAGACAATTCTGCTGTAATTAGCACTGGGCAGAAATACTGACATAGCTGAGTGGAGATTTTATCAGCTGGTTATAGATAGTGACAGCTGGTTAGTGTTCATATTTTCTGAAAGATCTTGAAAGAAATCCTGAATAGTTGCTCAGAAATTAATAAGCCTCATCCCTCTGTGTTACTAAGGTATGGCTGTGCTGTTATCTCTAGCTTGTATTCCTTAATTCTCAGAGCATCTCAGGTGATGGATGCTTTGTCCATTGCTATGGTAACTGGTGCTTTTTTTCTTACTCAAAGTAAACATTGACATAAACACCACTGGAACGTGTTCCTTTTATCCATTGTGTGCACCTAATGGATGTCATAGCTGGGCAAATATGTCATGATTGTAGTGGGTAGAGAGCAATAAACTGCCAGTTTA
>NW_008702402.1:0-1020 GCF_000695815.1 Acanthisitta chloris
CATCCTCTCTTACCTTTGCCCCTTCTCTTCCCCAGAATCAGACAAATTGAACACAACTTACTGGATCCTCTTCTAAGCCTAATTTATCTTGGTCAAGAAATGTTTTCCACTTCACATCCCAGTCCTCCTGGCTTTTAGAAATAGATTGACGCAAAACATCAAGCTGCTGCTCTTCTTTCAGCCTGCAATATATAAACATGGAAAATTATGATAAACGCATCTGTTGATGGAGGTAACAATTCTGGAGAAAGACAAGAGAGTATTATGTGTTCCCCTTATCCTGCAAAACCTCTGGTATGTATCAATTTATTCATGCATTTGTGCATGCACTAAGAACTAACTGAAATTCACGACCTAAGAAGTGGCTGCTGGGTAGAGTCTCCATGTTTCTTACAGCAGAATTGGAAGAACTACACTAAACTATAAACACAAATGAGATAGGTAAACATTTCCCTAAGCCAGTTTCAGATATAAGCTTTTAAAATCCCAGAACTTAAGAAGAAAGAAATACAGCAAAAATCAGATCAGCTAGCAAATGAGGTTTCCCCAGGAGCAAAGTCTAAAATATTAATGAAGCAAAGGCAAAAAGCTGAAGTTTCCTAGAAAAGAGTCTCAGTTAAAAGTTAGATAATCAAGATCCCAGAGGGAATGGAAAAAGACTGAACCAACATGTTTTCACTACAGGTAATATCATTCTAGAAAAGACTCCAGTATAGGTAGACATGATCCTTAGACTACAGAACAGGGAGCAGAGAAAATGTCCAATTACCTCTTTTCATTCAGATCCTGTAGTACACCACAGAAGTACCTAAATGAGCTCTCAATGATGTGAAGTTCTTTGACTTTAAACTGACAATGCTCATCTCTCAACATCCTTATGGCTTCATTAAATAACTGAATGACTGCTAAGAAATTCAGTTTTTCATCTTCATATAAATTTCCTGTACAATACTTGAAGTATAGCAAGAAACACAAAAGAAAAAAAAAACAATGAGTAAACAGTACCAAAACCAGAAAGTC
>NW_008702403.1:0-1048 GCF_000695815.1 Acanthisitta chloris
TTGGAATGGACCTTACAGGTCATTTAGCCCCAACTTCCACTGCCATGGGCGGCGACATCTCCCCACTAGACGAGGTTTTGCCCACAATAGTAACTGGGAAAGGATCTCCCTGTCTATCTCAACACAGAAGTTTTTTCTACTTTATTTTCCCTTCTATTCTGTTGAGGAAGGGGAGCGAGAGAGCAGCTGAGCGGGCAGCTGGCTAAGGTGAATAACCTTAAAGCTTATAATCTTGAACTGGGTGTTCATGTAAACTGACTTTTCATCATGAGTTTTAATCTGTTTTAAGATACTTACATGATCTTCACATTTCTAATTTTTAGTGAAGAGCCTGGGGGATCTAACCATGAGAACATCAAAAGAGTAAAGTTTAAAGAGGAGGAGAATACATGAAGAAATACATCTAGAGTTGAGAAATAAGACTCTAGATACCACTCAGTTAAAGAACAAAATTAATTTATATGTGCACCATTTAAAAATTTTTGTTTGAAACTTTACCTCATTTCTTTCTATTGAATTTTGGGAAAAACTGTTGTAGTAGTTCAGGCAAGCTTGCATAATGAAGCACAAAAACCTAGGAAACTCCTCTGTGGTAACTAGTCTATTCTAGACCAGCTGCACAAAGGTGACTTTCTTAACACCCTTAGGAGAACACTAGACCTTTTATTTTATGTCTTTCTTGTCACACGTCATGTAGTTTGTCATGACCATTAACTCCTTAATACTCTGAGAAATACATTTATTTCTTGAACTCTGTTTTCAGAGCTCATTTTTCCTGAAAACTGTGACTGTGTATTAAACAGTGATATCTAACAAGAAAAGGTCTCCCTTATCTTCTAGCAGTGATTTGTTGCCTGGAATTCTGTAGAACTGAAAATTATAAGAATAAGAGTACTCTGTCCAAATTAATCAGCAATGTATAGTATCCATAAAAATGCCTACTTATCTCCACTGAGCATAACCAGAGCCTTGAATAATATGCTAACATGTAGTGGCCTATACTGTTGCCATGTGCTTTTATTTCTTTTGTCCTTTTTCTACATTGTTT
>NW_008702404.1:0-1032 GCF_000695815.1 Acanthisitta chloris
TGTTATGTAAGTTTTCACATAATTGAGTGAGTCTAAGAGCTGGGGCTTTAAGAAAAACAGTGACTCAAATGGGATATCTGGTGAAATCTAGAAAGCCAGCAGCATGGGGGAGACAGACCCTGCAGAGGAGGGCTTCTGAAGAGCTGCTGAGCAGAAGCTCTGAGACTGAGAGGAGCTGGGAAGAGCTGGAGATTCAAGCAGTTCACACTGCCTTAAATTCAGCATTCTAAGCCTAAAGGTTTCAGGCATTTCAAGCTGGACCACAAAAATTTATGATAACTCTAAATCATGAACTTTTGTAAAAGAATAAATGCTGCTTTTCTCCTCTTTGCCTCTTGGTTTCTGAGCCTGAGAGTTGTCTTCAAATAGCATTTTGTAGTTTTTCCCCACAATGAAGAGTACTGGAAACTTTTCTCAAGTAAAAAACATACTGCATTAGTGTCACAATTTTCTGTTATATTCACACATACGAGAAATTTGTCTTACGCAGATAACACGTTTCTCACCTAATCATCTGTCATCAGGTTCTGTAGCTTTAAGGAAAACCAGGAACACTATAATGGGATCCACAACCCATCACAAAGGCTGGCAAGGCTACTTCAAATGGCTTAGCTTTACTTGTGTCTGCAAGGACTTTGTATATGGAAATATGGAGATTGTAATCTTGACCCTGGAAACACTGGAACCTTGAAATAGTCAAACTAGGTGAGACTCTGAGTCCATTTATTCCCAGATCCTATCTCTGATTATCTGATGCCTTTACCAGATGCTTCATGGGAAGGTGCAAGAACTTTTCAGTAGGCAGATGTAACATAATATGTTCAACACTTAGTATCACTTTCTGGTTCCTATCCATTAGAGATGGAATTGAAACCAGGAGTACAAATTTAAGCATCTTTTCCAAAAGCGTTGTTAGCTATCATTATTATGCTTTTTTGTTTTTCATTCACATCATTGTCCAATCTTTTTGTAAGGTTTGATAAATTCGTGGTTTCCACAGCTTCTTGTGTTTGGGATGTCTTAGTGCAATTA
>NW_008702405.1:0-1047 GCF_000695815.1 Acanthisitta chloris
GGAAATCTTTAATCGACAGATGCAGGGAACTGCTCATAGATGAGACAGACTGCTAATGAGGGATGGATTCAGAGCAGCCCTATTGCTTTTCTGTTCACTGAGTATAACAGAATTGTTTGCCGTAGGAGAAGCTGTCTGTGGGGTGAATGTGTGCTCAGTTTAAATCGAGATGGGAGACTTGCTTTTCCTTTCATCTGATGCTGTCAGGCTCCTAATTCAGCAAACTTAATAAAACCATTGTTCCCTTTTCCCTGTGGATCTGCTGCAGACATTTCTGTCTTCGTTTTAAAGGATCAAAGCATCAGCTTTTGGAAAACTGTTTTTGGAAGCAATCTGTAAAACTTTGCCCAAAAAAATGCATGAATTAGCCATTGTAACTATAGACTGGTACTAATTAACACACCTGGGGATCACATCTCTTGCTACTGTCCCTTGCAGCAGTTGGCCAGGTGTGGAATCATCTGATGTGCCAGACAAAGGAGGAATATTTCTAAGGACAGACACACATCTGGGACTCAGCAGTTCTTCATTCTGCTCTTGAATTCCTTGGGTCATATCACAGTACTTAAAAGTTAGATGTCTCCATTATCCCTTTTGTAAAAGGAATAAAACTGATTTTGTAGATCTGCCTGGAGAAATGTTTCCATTTGCACAAAAATGTGGCATTCAGATAGTTGTTAATGACCATTGTCATTGAAGTGAAAGAAATGCTTTCCATTACCTTCTATAAATTTTGGATTAGACTTGAAACCTTTCTTTCCATATTCCCTGAGATGCCCAGTCATATCCATATCATAAGGGGGAGTAAGATTTATCATCACAGTGAAATACACAGCTGTGATGGGTAATTTGACTGTAGCTAAACTAGTAAATAAAAGCAGACGGGAACTGTTGTCTTGCTCTGTGCCAACTAGAAAAGAAGTCATTTCTGTCCAACAGCTAAATCCTTCCACTCCCCAGAGCAAGCTGCCATGTCCAAAACAGGAAGGGCCCTAAGCTTGTACTGATCCCTAATCTATGTCCAGGCATCATTTAGAAAAGCAGTAA
>NW_008702406.1:0-1052 GCF_000695815.1 Acanthisitta chloris
CTCCTAAACCTCTGATTTCATTGGAACTACTGCTGCTTTGCAGCCTCTTCCTCTTTTGTTTTTGTCGTCCGTCCATCCCATCCCCCCCGCCGCCGAGAAAACTCTCAGTGGCATTTCCCTTCCCAGCTTTTACCCATTTTCCATAGAAATGCTGGGCTGGAGCAGTCTGGCTGTCCCCAGCCTCACTGGTGGATTCCATGGACCAAGACTTCCTGTTCTCTGCCTCGTCCCTCACCTTAACCCAGAGCTTAGAATTTACATCCTGACAAAGGGGGAGGTGATGGTTTTGTGAGTGTTTGGTGTGGCTGCAGCCCGGGCTGATGACCTGAGGGGAGCCAAGGATGGTTTCAGTTCCTTGCTGTTTCTCCCCCACCCTCTAGGTATGAAAAATAAAAACTAGGAAATAAAAAAAGAGAAGCTCAAAGCAGCCCTTCCCTTTGGGTAAAACATTAACTGGCTCTTACAGCGTAACTGATTAAATGTTCTTTAGGACAAAGTTACATCTGATCTCGGGCAAACGAGCCTTTGGAAATGGGTGTAGCTGCTCCCGTGGAAACAGCAGAGGAGTCCAGCGTAGGCAGCATGGTCAGCTGCTCCCCCCTGTCTGGCTAGGAACCCTGCACAGCCCCCCGGATTAATTTATTATATTTGTTCCCCCGCCCCGTAACGGCTCGGTGCTCATGATGGTTAAATGTTAGCCCGGGCTGGCTCACAGCACAGTACCATCCCTGCCTCCCTGCCCGGCCACAATCCCCATTCCGTCTGCAGCCAGGCAGCAGGCAAAGTTCAGGCTTTGTTTGTCCGGGGGAGATAAGGTGACGACGCCCGGCAGCATGCAGGGCTGTTACTCATTTGTTAGAAGTTGTTGTTTGCCTTCCCGTAAGGTTTCTCCTCCCCTCTGCTTTCCTGTCCCAGGAGCAGCAGCTCTTGTGGCTTATGCGTGATTCCAGGCTCCTGTCCCTGTGTGGAGGCCTGGGGAAGGGTCCCCGCAGCTGCCAGGGTGGCCCTGCTGCCGGTGGCAGGATGGAGATGTGTCAGCATAGGGTGAGTTG
>NW_008702407.1:0-1048 GCF_000695815.1 Acanthisitta chloris
TCTCTTCTCCAGGCTGAACAGCCCAATAGGATTTTGAGTCCCAGGGGAGCTGCAGGGTGGTATCACCCCCTTCACTGCCCCAACCATCTGTCCAGCATCACAGTGAACTACTTCACTTACCTGCAATGACACAGCATCTTCTCCAAGTTCCTATTCCAGATCTCCCACAGAATGGCTCAAACAACATAAAAAGTAGACCAAAACACTCACATGATGCATTTTTGTAAATACAAGGCTCTCTGACTCCTGCAAGTCCATCCCAGACTGTACATCTTGGCTTTCTGAGCAGTGCGCACTTCCAGAGAACCTAAATACACTTGGCTTGGATGTGGGCTCAACCTTAGAAAGGCTGTATGAGCCCTTCTGGGTTCTTGTTGCCTGGGAGAAATGCAGGCAAAGAAAAGGACTAGATTGAAGGAAATTAATTGCCATAAATCTGATTTTAATCTGGGCATCCCTATGTCCAGGAGCTAACCTCTTCTGAAAGGATTGATTTTTGTTCAAAATATTCATAATTTTGTAAAGTGCAAATGTTTGATAGGTTTCTATGATTTTTCTCCTGTAATGAGAGAAAGTTTCAGGGTTTAGTAATAAGAGTTAATTAAAGTTACGTAAAGATTTTCCTACAGTAACATCTGGATATCATTACATCTGGATTGGGATTGATGAAATAAACAACCATTTTAGCCATAAGGCTTCTACCACCTGTTTTCTGCTTAAGCAAGTCTAGCACTTTTGTAATAAAGACAAGAATGTCCTTCTTGTCTTCTTCAAACTTCAGTTTATCTCATGGCCAGCAACTGTGTGGCATAGCTGCAGCTGCAGGGGGAAATCTGTTATGGATGAAGATATGTACCTAGGGATTGTGTGTGATGCCCTAACTTAGGAAGTAAACAACCAGGAAAAAAAAAGTGGCAGCTATAACAGTTATCCAGTTCAACCAACACAAAGAGCCTGCAGAAGCACCCAAGAGCAGAAAGAATACCAAGAAAGAAAATTATCCCACTAGAAAATGTGTTATTTGCAGTAATATGAGATATATATATAT
>NW_008702408.1:0-1055 GCF_000695815.1 Acanthisitta chloris
CTATCCATTCAAGAAAATCTTATTTTTGAAAATGACATGTTGTTTGAAGAAACAGAAGGGAAACTTAGTAGGATGTATGTTTAATCAATCAACCAATCAATACCACTTAACAGACCAGACTCTGTAGACAGGCAAGTTGGAAATCATTGTTGTGGACAAGCACATCAGACACAGAGGGGCACAGACAAAGTGCTTGCTCTTCAAGTGCACCTCTTAACACAACTTCAACCAATGTGAAAAGTTAGCATGACATAAGAAGCTCTACTAGTGCAATGCACAGATTAATAGAGCACAGAGTTCTCTTGAGAAAGGTACACTGAAAACTCCCTTAAGTCTGTTTTTCCAGTGCCCCTTTCACAGACCTCAGCAGAAGTCACAAAGGAGGTAATAACACTCTGGGGAGAATTATATTAGCATTGCAGAAATTCCAGATGCCAATGCCTACACAGCAGTTTAAAAAAGCCTATCAATTACTGTGAAACAAGGGGATTCAATCCAACATGAGGCTTAAGAATTCATCAAGAGAAAAAAGTCCTTAAGTTAACTTCTAGCAGAGGAGCCTTCAGGGATTATCCGACATACTAAAAAACGTTACCAGCAACACTATCCAAAATCAAAAGTGATTTCTTTCTCTGGCACCATTTATCTTCTACAAAGTTTATGATTTGTGAAGAAGGCATGTAATGATCAAGCCTTCAAGACAACTTTATACTTATACCATAGAAAACCTATTTTAAGAATTTAGAATCAGCTTTACAATCACTATTAAAGGAAAAATAACGTCTTCAAAGACAGCAAGACAAAACTTGAGCTAACCACTGCTGTGGTGGAAAAAAGGATAAGCAAATATATACCCAGTTGAAACTAAATGATGGATTTCTGATGCAAGTACTAAAAAATTATCACGATATGCTCAGTTTTTCAGATTCACAGCTCTGTAGGAACACTATTTCAAAGGGATTAATTAGAACAAAAACCAACTAAGCTGTCTGTGATATCTTCAGTGCCTTAATCTTTCTAAAATGTAGTACAACATGCTGTTTCAGACAAAAAAA
>NW_008702409.1:0-1052 GCF_000695815.1 Acanthisitta chloris
ACCTAAGGTGGAGGCTCAGTAGCTGCCTCCTTCTCCAGGTCAGGCTGGAGAAAAACAGTAACTCAAGCAGCTGAGGCTGGTTGTCTTGCTTGAAAAACACTAATCTTGTGGCCTTACCTAAGCTGAGTTAGAGCCACAGCTTTTTTCCTTGTTTAAGGAGGAAGGTCAAGGAAATGTCCTTTGCCTTTTAGGCCAGATCATACAATGGTTGTTCTGTGGTGCTTTACAAGGGAAAAAGAGATGCAGAAGAGAAGCATACGTATATATGTGTATATATATAGACTGTGAGAATTGACAGTTCTGAGAGGAATAAGTAAAAGGGAAGTGGCTCTAGGAACTGAGAGAGGGGAAAGGCAGAGGAGGAATCCTCTTACTGGGCATGGCTACCTGGAAGTTGCTGTTGCTTGTATAAGGAAAGGTGTGGGAGGAAAGAAGATGAGGTTTCACCCTTCCTGCTGCCTGGAGACTTCAAGAGCAGAGATAGCCAATTTCCAAACAGGACAGTGTTCCTCTCCTGCAGTGGGCT
This sequence comes from Acanthisitta chloris, assembly GCF_000695815.1. NCBI lineage: Eukaryota > Metazoa > Chordata > Aves > Passeriformes > Acanthisittidae > Acanthisitta > Acanthisitta chloris. The sequence goes on from NW_008702409.1 coordinate 527, forward strand.
GGAAAATAACCTGTGAGTCCCTGAGTGGCAGCTTGACCTTTGTCTTATTGAAGGACAGAAGTAATGGCAGCCATTGTTTTACTTGTGCAGACGTGAGTTATTTTGTGTTGACAGGTTTTGACTTATTTTGCTGTGACTGTATGGGATCTGTGCTTGGGTGCACATCCAGGTTCTGTCCCCTCCGTCCCTGCTGCTGCTCTTTTGCCTTAGCCAGGGAGTGCCAGACATCTACTCAGTACCAAACCCACTGTTTGTCTCCAGAGGCTCCTGCTCAGGGACAGAGGCAGGGTAGCTGTGGGGGAGTTGGCCTGAATCTGCCTGAAGTGACTGAATCAAAATCTCTACAGCTCAAAGAGTTGGGTTAAGTCCTTGTTATTGTTTTTCTTTTTGCCAACCACTGCCATTCCTAGCTGGTCTGAAGCAGTTGTTCTCAAGTGCAATACCCCAGGCCTGAGAAGACATGAAAAGTGGCAAAGATTTTGTAGTGTCATCTCTGAACTTCTACCATTGGGGGAGGCTTGGGGCA
>NW_008702410.1:0-1051 GCF_000695815.1 Acanthisitta chloris
ATCTTGGAGGTCTTTTCCAACCTTATTTCTGTGATTCTACCTGCACAAAACTATTCCCAATAGCATTGGACTGGCATGAAGGAGCACCCCAAAGGACAACTCAAAATCAGGCACTAGCAAACATCCAGTCAGGTGATAGCAATCCATGGCCATGATTAACAAGGCTGTGGACAAGTCACCACCTATATCTGCACACTGATTCATGAAAGAGCATGACAAGGTGCACCGCAGAGTTGCCAGACTTTGTGGGGAGTGAAATCATCATGACTCCGCAAAAATGTTGAGGTGAGTGGGCCTCAGTCACCATCCATACTACAACCAGCAAAAAATAAAAAGAAAAAAAACATGAAAGGAAGAATTCTAAACGCTCATCAAGTCAGGTTGCATATGACTTTGAATGATGATAGTTATCTTTCTCCATGCAGATAAAGCAATCCAGTAAAACAGAACTGCTGAGCAGTCTGGTCTCTCTGGGCCCCTGGCTCTTGATTTTTGTATAAAGTCTCCTGCCTCCTTTAAATATCAGCCCTCTGATATTTACCCTACATAAGAAGCAGAGGGTTATTTGGACTAAAGCACTACCTGCAGACAAGCTGTGATGACAAATCCCTTTTGCAGCCTCTGACACCCTACGGATGCTGACTGACATTTTAAGGGAGCCCAGGGTACAGATGCCTTCACATGGACTGGGGGCAATGGTCCTGCTGGAAGCTCACCCCTCTGCAACATCAATGAACACAGAATTTAGCTGAAAGGTAAGACCATGTTCCCTTTCAGTTAATTCCTCTGCCAGCAACTGGTGAGCCTAATATTTTCTAGGAAAAAGGATGAACAATTCAGTCCATTTGTCACCACTTGAGAGTGAGAATATCCTCCAACACCCTGGACAACCATTGCCTCATGCAGAAATTCTACTGACACCCGTCAGGTTCTTACTGCTGTGGAACCATAGAATGATTAGACCTAGAAAAGACTCTAAGATGAGTTCAATTGGTACCCAGCACCACCGTGTTCACCACTACCCCATAGAGTCATAGAATCACAGAATCAT
>NW_008702411.1:0-1053 GCF_000695815.1 Acanthisitta chloris
AAGAGAGGGGAGGGAATACTATTTAGAGGCAGATTTTCAAGGTACTTCAGTGTCTAAATATGTGTCTAAATTCCTCCTGGATTTTCAAGTTCTCCCTAACTACTGTTAAAGTCAGTTAATTTCATTCTTACATGATATTATGTCCAAAGAATGCACTGTAAATTGTTATTGTTCAGAGGGCAAAACCATGATGTTTTATGTTCCTAACATTCCTGATAAATATATCCATATTTCACTTACAAAAATCTTATAAAAATCCATACTCTATGATTATAAAATCAAGAAAATTAAAGGTAAAAAGTGAAACAAATACAGCACGATCCAAACAAAAGGCAGACAAGTATTCAAACAGCATCTCACCAGTCAGGTGAACCTCTGTACTTCAGAGATCCACCACCCTGGCAAGGCTAAACGATGAAAATACTCTCTCACACTGGCTGACTCAGCACTAGGGTCATGCTACACGTTTTTAAGAGTTGCATGACTAAAGTTACGGTTTGGAAAAAGAGCTGTTCTGATATCTTGATATCTCAGCAGTTAACTATTCCAAATTGACCAATCTTATATACTCAGGTCTCTCTCTTTGATTCTTATGTCTTAGTGCCAGCGCCTTACCCAATGTCAGCATCCTCCTGCTGCCTGACTATACAATAGGAGCTGCTGATTGATACCCACAAAACAGCTGTTCTGACACCATGGGTTACCAGAGCACAAAGAACAAGACTACTATACTGTAAGCAAGATTAATGTGCTGCTGAAAGGTACAATCCCCAGAAATAAGTCTTCACAAAATTACACCCTGTCACAATATGTAAGCTTTTTAATAGCATTTGGTTACAATACTTACTGAGACTTGCGTTTCATTAGCATTTTTGTCACTTTTCTTAGCTCGTCCCTTACATGTTCTTTTTCCCTCTCAGTATTTGGGCCTTGTTCACTTTTCTGTTTTTCCATCAAATTGGAGTATACAGTCATGGCTGAAAATTCCACTGAATGGATGCTACATCTTGAAGTAAATAATAGATAATATACATCAGTTAGGTGAACTCTAAT
>NW_008702412.1:0-1052 GCF_000695815.1 Acanthisitta chloris
CCAACCCCCAAAATTCTATGATTCTGTCCACTGTGTTTCCCAGTTACTGTGAAGAAAACTGAGTAAGAAACTAAAGTTTGTGTAGATAAGCTATCATTGGAAAGAGCATCAGTAATACTCCTGTTCTTGCTGTCTGAAGGAGAGCAAAGGCAGACAAAAAGCTCTTGGGAGTTGTAGGTAGGATGTTGTCTTCACAGGTGTTCTCAGTCTATCCATGGTTGCATACCCATGGCCTTTCTGGGTTTTGTAATTTATTACAGACTTTAGTCATATGATGTAAATATGTTAAAGCTCAGCTTGGTATACACTGTCATTAAAAGCCATTAGTTTTGCTAAACGCAGTGTTAAATAACTGTATTTACAGACAGGTTGTTAGTGGTCACTTTCCTTGGGATTTTATTGTCCCCTGAGGTATAATTCTTTGCACATAGTGCCAGTGAAAATGGCATTGTTTGTGTCACTTCATTATATAATGTGCTCTTTACTTGCTTACTGATGGTGAGGATATGCAGCAGGCAGCTTGTCCTGTGTGATGGATGTCCTTGTAAAACACCTGTCTTCAGATTACAAGGTAGTAGCTGCTCCTTGAATAACAGATGATTCTTTCTCTTGATGTTGTATGGAATCTGTAAATGCGAAAAGTAAAATCTGAAGTAAATATGTAAACTCAGTCTCTGAGGTGAGAGGCTGCAGTGTTGGCATGGTCAGTGGTGGAGTGCTCTAGAGTGGTGCCCAGGAAGTTTTCCTGAACTGGGAAGAACTTAGGGAACTCCAGGAGGAGGTGAATAGGTTAAGGAGTATTGTGCAGTCTAAGAGAGAAATAGATTACAGAAATCACACCCTACTTTCCCTGGGAGAGGCCTGTTAGGCAAACAGGGCACATGACACAGAAGATTGCTTATCATCTTTCCACCTGACTGGATGTGATGACTTAAGGGATAGGGAGCAATGGCAGCAAGTTCCCTCCTGGCACTGCAGTTGCATCTCCTCTATGACTACCCCACCTTCTCAGGTGCCCTGAGGTACAAGGCTCTGCAAGTGGAACTGAACAA
>NW_008702413.1:0-1049 GCF_000695815.1 Acanthisitta chloris
AAAAAAATTGCATTGTGGTTAGCATGGCCGTTTGGTGAGGAGTGAGCAGAACATCTCAGTGAAAGAAATGAGGACTTTAACCTTATTCATTACCCTATGCAACAGGGAATTTGCATACTATGGTCCCTCAGTCTTCATCAGCACCCTGAAACTAGGAGAGAATTTGAGGAGCAGCCAACAGCATATTCTCAAAGTAAACAAGAAATAATAGCCTTGATTTTCCAAGCTGCATAGAAGTTCTGATTACCTAATGTCCATTTATAGGTGCTCAAGTGAACTGATGTTGTCCTTTGCCCCTTGAATCAGCTGTTATTGTTATTTGGATGTGGATTAGGGTAATGGAAGGGCCAATGAATTTTCAGAATGCTTTAATAAACTGCTAATACTCTCTTCATGGGTAATGTATAGGGAAAACCTGAGGTTCATGTGGGCTAGATTTTTCTCCCTGACCTCTGAGCAGATTGTAGTTTCCTGGCTATCTGCATGGAATGGGGAATGAATCTAAATAACCTTCCAGGGAACCTGTGATTCGTCTGGTGGTGAATTGTACAGGCGTGAAAAGAGAGAGAGAAGATAAAAAATGTTTCTGTGGAAGGACTGTACTCACCTTCAGAAATCAAAGGAAAACTAATTTGGCCCTACTGTATGGAGCCCTCCTAGGGACAGGGTCCTTGGAGCACTCAAAGCACAGAGCAGATGCACAGGGAAACAAACTGTTTATAACCCATCACAATACATCACAAACCAGAGATACCAGTCAAGAGAGGTTTCCTTCCCCAGTTTCACATTCAGATAGGTAGCTTTGAGGCACTACTGTGTGTGGATAATATGTGGAAAACATCCAGGAGCAGTGAGATTGAAATGATGTCAGCTTTGAAGAGGACATTGGAGGGAATGACATTGGGATGTGCAAGTCAGAGCTATGGACATGACTCAACATCTCAGGAAAACAACAGTACCCTTCTGGAGGAATCCTGGTACTTTCTAAATTATAGAAGATGAAAAGGACCCAAGAATACATCTCTGATTATTTAAAGGGATCCTGACCA
>NW_008702414.1:0-1046 GCF_000695815.1 Acanthisitta chloris
AGGGCAGGGCAGGGCAGGGCAGGGCAGCAGGGAGAGAGAAGAGAGACCAGCAGTTAGGGCAGAGAGGTGTCTGCCATGCAGGGAGCAACACAAACCCATGCGAGTCCACGTGCCGTGCCCAGCTGTGCCTCCTGCTCCAGCTGCCAGGGAGAGCTCCTGGAGCTGCCCTGAGGGACTCAGGGCCACACAGCCCAGTGGAGCAGGACACAAGGCAGCATCGTCCAAGTAGCAGCCACACAGGTCAGCAGGGCAGGGTGAAGCTCAGAGATTGAGCACCAAGGATGGAACAAGGAAACATTCAGCCAGGAATGGGAATTGGCAGAAGCTGTGGAGGGAAGGGAACCAGACCCAGCCAAGGCTCTAGAAACGCAGGTGCAGGAGCAGAGGGAAAAGTCTGAGGTTTGACCTAGATGCCACCACCACTGGATGCCATGTGGAAGTGACAGAACATCTGGCACTAGAGAGAGAGGCAGCAGGAACTGGGTTGAGTCAGCAGAGCTCACAGAAGGCGAAAGAGCAAAAGCTGCAGAAACACTTGTGCCAAGTTCTCAAAGGGATCACAGCTAAGCCTTGTGCATTTGTACACACTCGAGGCACAGAGGAGGAGACAGAGCAAGAGCCAACAGGGAGAGCTGCAGGGCAGGGAGAGAGCACACACAGGGGGAAGGGCCAAGCCCCACGTGCTGGGGACACACAGGGACAGCAGTCAGGGCTCTCAGGGGCTGCACTCACTGATTTACTGTCATCCTGCGACGTGATGAAGTTAATGGAAGCCTGGAAACAGAAACACAGGTGTAAACTGGAGCCCACCCTGGAAGCCTTTAGTTCAGCCCTGCCCCACCACCCATCCTGTGTGGGGAAGAGTCCCCAGGTCCCACAGCAACACCCCAAACCTGCCTCCCCCTGTGGGGACAGAGCCCACCTTGAGGACCTGCTCCTCTGCTCTGCAAATTAGCACTCACAGCTCTCTGCACACCTCCAGGCTATGACTCCAACTCCAGGCTGGCCCTGGCCCACAAGCACATCCTCTGCTCCTGGTCCCTGGA
>NW_008702415.1:0-1056 GCF_000695815.1 Acanthisitta chloris
GTGGAAGCAGTGCTGCTCCATCAGCACTTCAATGCCAGCCTGATTCTGGGGAAAAAGCAGGGAAAAATGGGGAAAAACAAAGGGAATGAGGGTAGAGAAAAGCCTAGGAACACAAAATAAACCCCAAACTCAGCAATAAAATCCATCCTGACCCCAAACCAGAAATACAGAAAAAGTTATGAGTGTTCCTATGTGCTACTTCAGTTCCTCAATCCGGTCCTGTTTTCTGAGAGAAAAAACTGGGATTTTGGGATGAGTCGTGGTGATTTTGGGGGGATTTGGGCACTCACCTCCTTGTCCCCTTTCTTCTTGCGTGTCTGCACCGACAGTGACTCCACTTCACTCTCAAACTGGTCCACCTGCATGTTCAGCGTGTCGATGGTGTTCTGGGAGGATGAAAAGGGGGTCAGGGACCCCAAAATACACCTGGGGGCATCAAATACTCCAGGGGGACCCCAAAATCCACCTGGAGGTCCCCAAAATAGAGCAGGGGTGCTCAAAATACACCTGGGGGACCCCTGAACCCCCCAGGGACTCCCACCAGGGTCCACCTGCATGTTCAGGGTGTCGATGTTTGGGGGAGACAAAAAGGGGGTTAAGGACCCCAAAATACACTGGGGAGGGTCCCCCAATCCTCTAGGGACCCTGAAATACACACAGAAGACCCCAAAATACACTTCCCCCCACCCAGGACTCCCCAAATACCTCCCAGGAGGGAAAAATGGTGGATTTTGAGAGAGAAACAGTGGGTTTGGGGGAAAAAATGGTGTTTCAAACTACAAACCAGTAGATTTTCAGAAACAAGTTGGGGGGAAAAATGCAGTTTCCTGGATGCCAAGGGCAGTTTTGGGGAGCAGAATGTTTTCTGGGGGGACAAACCCCTCAGAGTCTCACCGTGAGCCACTGGCCAACCTCCTCCTTCTCCTTCTGGGCAGGGTCGACCTTCTGGGCCAGCCCCAGCCCCTCCTTGCTGTAAGCCTTAGTCTTTGTCTCACGTTCCACCACCTTGAATCGCTCCATTTGCTGGGGGACAAGGAAAAGGGAGGTCAGGGGGTC
>NW_008702416.1:0-1054 GCF_000695815.1 Acanthisitta chloris
CACTGGCCCAGCCTGCATCCAGACACAAAGCCACATTTATCCCCTGGTTTGCAGACAGGATGTTTTCTCCCAGCAGTCTGAAGGTAGACTCAGGTCTGGCAGCCTGCACAGCCTATTAAAAACCAGCCTTATAAAATATGAGCTAGGAAGCAAAACTCAGCGACATAAGAGAAAAGGGAGGAAACCACCAATTAGGAACAGCCCCTGAGGGGATGCTTTCTTAGGAGCCATGAGGCACTCTGCCAACAGGGCTTTTGGAGTGGGATGGAGCCGGCTGGGGAGGGCAGAGCTGGGGTTAGCTGCCTTACACAAAGCCTTTCTGCGCTCAGGAGAGCTGGTCCTGCAGCCCAGGACCTGCTTCCCCTGAAGCAAAGCAGCAAGGGATTGCTCTCTGGCTGGGCTAGGACTAGCACCCAGGAGTGGGGAGAAAGGGCAGGAGGAGGGCTGGGAAGGTACAGCTCTCCTTAGCCTGTGGCAACCAGCTAGCAATGGGGAATTCCTTCCTCCAGAAAGCAGCTTTGCCAAGCAGCAGCCTGGAGTAGCTTTCAAAGCTCTCCTGATAGCCAAGTTTCCCACACAGTGGCAAATGGGTGCCTGACTGCAGAGCTGCTGCAGACACGCAGTGTGCCTGTGGCCCTGCAGCAAGCAAAGAGAGGTCCCCTCATGTAAGATGAACCCACAGCTGGTGTCCAGCTCCAGAGGTAGCCTCTTACGCCATCAGGTGTAGGTTGGTAGAGGAAAAGGACACAAGGCCTGAGCTTTGTCATTGGTGTACACTTCTGGTGGTTTGGTATATGCCAGGGGATTATTGTTTAGGTCTTGTCCTGTTGGACTGTTGTGGTTGGCTGGGAGTCAGGGTCATTGTCCGTTGGTGGTATCAGAGCGCGGTTTGTGGTGGGACCACACTCCTGATAAGGAGCGTTGAGACACCGAGGACTGAACGACCAGGATGTGGCTTGTGGACCATGTATTTTCTACTGGAAAGGAGTAGGTGTGCAGTGTGGCTTTTATTTGCTCCAGTATATCTTGTTTTTCAGTCTTCCTGGAGATGACA
>NW_008702417.1:0-1044 GCF_000695815.1 Acanthisitta chloris
AAGAAGCAGCAAATTAATAACATATGCATATGGTGTGTTTCTGCTTCCATCACAGGTGAATGCAGTGCTTGTAAGAGATGCTATTTACAACCTTCTCGAAGCAAGGAGCTTGAATCCAGCCCCAACTACAACAGCATGAACCTGCTGCAATTCTACTGGAAGAAGCAAGGCAACACTGATGGAACCGATGCCTCAGCCAAACCTTTAACTCTGTCCAAACAGAAACAGAGCAAACACTTTGAACTCTGTCCAGAGAGAAACAGAGCAAACACACCAGTGCAACTTTCATGTACATTGCCCTATTAACTCCTCATCAGTGCTGTCACTTGAGCTGTTCTACTACCTGTTTGCATCCAAGAATATACTGTATTAAATGTCACCAGATTAATCATTCCGATTAGTCTCTCTCTGTAAAAAAATTTAACCTACAAGAGCACTTTCAGTATCCACTGCTTGTGGATGATGTAGCTATTCTCTGTGATTATTATGTGGTTTCACATACAGATTCTCATTTTTACATAAACACATTCTAATCAAATTCTATAGAGTTAGGATGTTTGGTCCTCTGATTATGTTGTCCTAGAATATGTATTATAAAACATTAGCTTCTGTAGATCACAATAGGTACTCGCTGTTTTCTTCAAAACACTCACTTGGCTACTTCATATTCACTCACTGAGGAACATCACTATTGTGTGAGTAATGAACCATCTTTATCTCCAATGCTGTTTTAACTAAAAAGGCCCTGCTACTTCTTTTGAAGGACTGCAGAGAGTGAAGTTCCGAAACCATGTTCATGTTTGAAAGCTATTCCTAAATGTAGGCTAATCTGAAGCAGAAGAGTTTGGGTAAACCAGGCTCTGAACACTGAAAATGCACTCAGTAAAATCCATAATAACTGCTTAACAAAGGTCACTATTTTAGTTCCTCAAACGGATGCACAGGCTTGGGGCTGAGGGTCCCACGAGCCCTGGGGATTGTGCCCACTTCCAATACAGGGTAAAATAGGTAAAGAGAAAAGAATATGAATTAAACCCCCATGCC
>NW_008702418.1:0-1060 GCF_000695815.1 Acanthisitta chloris
GAGCCCTCCTGCCCTGACGCTGCACTGCTGTTCTGGTGGCTCTGCAGCTTGCTGCTCTGGGATCCTGTCTCCTTACCCTCCTGGCAGTTGGCTGCATCACCTCTTCTAGGTGCTGAGCAGAAATCTCCAGCTTCTCTTGATTTCGAAGGCGAGGCCCTGCGCCTGCACGTGGCTGGCAGTGAGCATGGTCTGCACTGCGGTGACCTCGCTGCGTGGTCTTCCTTTGTGCTTCAGGCCTGGTTTTTCTTGTTAGCATTCATAAGAGCAAGCAGAGGTTGTTTCCTGGAGGTGTTTTGATGACGAGTCCTATTTACTTCAGTTTTTTGCATGTGCTTTGGTTTTGCCCTGGTGCTCACAAGCCAGGGTGAATGTTGGATGGAAATTGGGAATGTTGGCTGGGGAGGAAGGAGCAGCTGAAATTTGATATGGGAGACAAGTGTTCCTTATCTGAGGGGCTCAGCCAACTGCTCTATTCCTGCTTGCCATATCAGCTGGGAAAATGCTACCGGTGCTTTTAAAGCTACAGCACATGTTTGGGATGCTTTCTGATTTGCACAGTTCAAACCGTTCTCCCTCTTTACTAATACTTCAGACCCAGCAGGTTCCAAAAGGCAAAACAAATCGTCTGCGTTCACTGCTTTGTCTTTCCAGGCTCATCTTTGTGCATTTTCATGCCTTTCCAAGTGCAAGTCCTGCACTACCAGACTCTGCTGTCGCATGACTGACAGGGCTGAGGGGGTGCCACCCCCAGCACCCTCCCCAGAGATGAGGAGAGCATCATCCCCACACTGGTGGCACAAGCAGGGGCCTGTGTGTTCTCCTGGCTGGCACTGATGCCCTGGGGATATCCTGCACGGGCCTTGCACTGCCTTGTCGTTTGTGTGATGGGTTTAGCATTTTTTTTCCTGATGAGGTGCCATTTCACACTAGATTGTGGCTGTGACTGATAGCGATAGGATAGAGGTCACTGGATCCATCTTCCCATGGATCACAGGAAATGCAGAAGCGAAAGTTATTTTGTTGAAGTCCATCCTTCTCCTGGTACAGGAGAGGAAAACGA
>NW_008702419.1:0-1030 GCF_000695815.1 Acanthisitta chloris
ATAAAGTTACTTTGCATTTGTCTTAGATAACAAAACCCTTTCAAAACAGCAGTGGCTTCACAGAGGTATTTTCTTTTTAAAAACTGTAGGACTTTGAGATTGTTGGTATTTGTATTGACTGCATGTATAGAAGTTCTAATTTTATGGTTTGCATGGATGAATTTGAATCACGTGGTGGTCACAAAAATACTCATCAGTCACATCTTCAAATGGTACAAGATAATTCCATGCTGTGGCCACAGCCCTGTCATCTCCACATAAATAAATGCCCAACATCCAGATGGAGCCCACTAAAATCTGTGGCCTTCACTACAATTCAGAGATCTCTTTAAATCAAATCTCAAAGGAACAAACTGAATGGCAGGTGCACTCATTCAGGTCAAACAAAGTTTCCCAACCAGTGGTGAATGGCATGGGCCAAACACCACCGGATTCAACAGTAACTTCCCTGGTCTAGGACCATAAAGGCAAGAAGAACAGCTGCTGCTTCATCTAAGAGCACTATCCATAGCTGTATCACTATAGAAAGAACTACCTTGGATGGGTCAGCATTAAGCCATCTGACTTTACAGAGATCATCTATCTCTAACAGAGATTTCTTGCTGCTACAGGAAAGCCATAAAAGAATACCTGTGTGCTGTAAAAACAGTACCTCTTTCTCCTGTGGTTATAGGTCTTTCCTGTCTCTGTGGGGAGGACAAAATATTGGGTGCACATCCTCTGCATTCAGAATGTAATCTTCAAGGAAGCTCTGCACTCATGTCTCTTTCCATGTTGTATTTCCACTCTGAGTAAATAGCCTCAGTTCTAACACCTTAACCAATACGACAGCATCGAACAGCAATTTCCTTGAGAGACTTAATGAACACTTCAAAAGATGACAGCCATCTCCAGGTAGGGAATCCTGCTGATGAACTAATTTAAATGGACACAACTGTCTCATTATTTATTTCCAAAGTTTCCTGATAACTCACTTAAGGGATATGAAGAGACTTCTCTCCCCCCATCATATGGAGCTTTCTCACAAATA
>NW_008702420.1:0-1038 GCF_000695815.1 Acanthisitta chloris
ACTGCAAATTCTGCAAAGATTTTTTTTACAGGAAGCACTAAAATAGGTTTACTACCCATCACAGACAGATGGTCATCCTGATTAAGAAGCATATCTCCTTATTCCTTTTCCAGTACAGTAAAGGCAGATATTTTATCCCCTTCTGCATTTGATTGCGTCCATTCTTTCTCTCTCTTTGTGTTTTGTTGCCTGGAGAGCACTCCCCTCCCCAGACCACAGTCACAGGCCACTAGTCTGTGACAAAGATCAGTCTCAATCTCCCACAAAGCTGAAAAAGGGAAAGTCACAAAAGAGCCTTTTTTACTTCTTCTTGGGTTTTGCTTTTTTCCTCACCCAGGCTGCAACAGGGACTACACACAGCATGGGGATAGCTTACAGCAGATGAGAGGGATGCATGTCAGAGGCAGGAGCCAGCAGCAAAACACCTGCTCACAATGCACAGGCTGAATGCCTCACATCAGAGACACTGCTGCTGTCTCTGCCTTTGCCATTCTTTCCCCAGTCACCTTTGCCTGTGTTCTGCCAGGTCTTCCCCTACCTGCACTGGTTTTCCATTGAGCCACATACTTTCTGAGCAATGCCAAGCATTTTGTTTTCCTCCTTCACTCTTATGAGACTGATCTCTTCACTAAACAGTCATGCAACCAAGGCTCAAGAATCCACCTATTTTGGGACAATTTATTCAAACAGAAGGAGTATTCTTGTTCTATTTTTAGAAATGTGTAAATTTACTAAAATTATGTTTACAGGAATAATTAACTGAATATTACAGAACTTTATACAGCTATTTTTAGTGGACTGAAAATTCAAATGTTCACTGATGACATCATCAGACATCAAAACTGGCTAAAGCTAGTTCATTGCTACTAATGTCATAAACTCCACAGAACACTGTGATAGACTAAAACATCCACTTGAGAATCTGAGGGTGAGGTGCTAGCTCACCTCAGAGGTTATCATAAGTTCCCCTGAGGGTATTGCTTAGTGATTGATTCACATACTTAGATTTCTTAATATATTATAGAATCATAGAATCAA
>NW_008702421.1:0-1040 GCF_000695815.1 Acanthisitta chloris
AAAAAAAAAACTGGACAAGGCATTTATTACCTGCCTGTACCTGTTCTGTAAGAGTCAGTGTATATTATACAGGAGCACATTATCCATATATGATACCTATGTTTCTAATTCACCACACTAACAGCTTCTCACAGCAGGTATGTCCATCCTTTGCATGCTATCAGATTAAATTAATTCTCATAGCAATTCTGAAAAAAGCAACAGCAGTACAAGATATGTATTTCTCCCAAACAACGAAAATGTGTTAATTCCAAACAAAAAAGCCCATGACGTCTTTACTCAGAAAAATTTGTAAGACAAAGCACACAGTAGGTCACAAAACCTTCTAAATAATAACTTAAAAGTGTTACCATACCGTTAAACATACTGTTGGCAATAGCTCCACAAGGAGCAATGGGTTTGTCCTCATTTGTGCGGTAAGGCTCACATTCCTTACTTGGATTCTGATAATTAGAAAGAAAAAACAGAAAATGAGTCTATGCTAGTTTATCCAACTAAGCTGTTTTATTACTACAGTACCTCAAAAATGTGCACATCTTACATGTACCACTAAATAATCTTTTCACAAGTTGCATTATTTACAAATATTTCAGCATTCAGTGCTAGTTAGCATGATAGATTTTTCTCTTACAAGCAGGAATAAAATCTGAATAAAACATGAACAAAGCCAGAATCCCATCGTGGTCATAGTAAAGGCTTTTCTTGGATGCTATTAGAACTTCTATCTTTTAATAAAAATAGTTGTTCAAATGAAGTACTCAAGTATTCTTTTATTAAAGCATTTTATTTATCAGTGTTATAGAAAATAAGACTATAACATGACACCAAGTGTAACATCACAAATACTCTATGTGGTGATTTATGCAATAGTCAGAAGTGAGTTGGTTATCAATACCTAAGCATGAATACCTACAAAGAGTGAACTGTTATCTCCATTTAGCTGGCTGTCATCTCGAGACTTCACGTAACGGCGGTGGTTTTGGTAGAAGTTGGAAAGTCCGTAATACATGAACACATTGCTCTGCAAGAAGCAAGATGGG
>NW_008702422.1:0-1055 GCF_000695815.1 Acanthisitta chloris
TATAAACTGGAGAGTTACCCATAAAGGTACCACTTGGGGTTCAGGAAAGGATCTGGCCCCAGTCAGTGGGCAGTCATCAATTGTACTGTGCCACGCTTGGAACTTTGGTCCTTTTTATATGCAAAGTAGGATAAATTTTATTTTCAAAAGTTAAACTAATCTTACCTAAGCCTAAGGGTTTGTCCTTTCAGACATGAAACTAATCCTACCTAAGCCTAAGGGTTGGTCCTATGAAACCTGAAACTAATCTTATCTAACCCTAAGAGTTGGTCCTTGCAATTCCCCTTCACTCTCCACAGGGCATGTAGCAAGGCCTGGAGCCTCAGGTGAAGAGCTTTCAGGTGCTTCCTCAGGTTCCAGCTGGGCTTAAAGCACAGCAGCACCTCATGGCTCATTTTCCTGAGGCTCCTGCACTGTTGCAGGAGCAGGAGCTTAATGCCCCAGAACTGCAACAGCTTCAAGGCTTGTTTCCTGAGTAGCCAGCACATTCCCAAGAGCAGGATCAGACCTCCCATAGCCCAGAACGTCCAGTGCTGCCAGGCAGCCAAGAGCTGAGCTGCCCCAGACATGTCTGTGTGCTCCAGCTCCTGCAGCAGCCGACCCCTCTCCCGGTTCAGGAACTCCTCACGCTGCTTCATGCGCTCATCGGGCACGTGTCCGACCGGCTGCGGGTACAGCAGGAGCTCCTGCAGGGGCAGGGTGAGGAAGATGATGCCAACCATGGCTTCCAGGAGACAGCCTCGCCCAGCTCAGAGCCCTCGCAGTGCCCTTGCTGCTGGTGCAGGCTGAACTGAGCCAGCGCTGCTGCTGGTGCCACCTCTGCCTGTGCCCACGGTGATGTCACAGTGGGCACAGCACATCACAGCACTGTCCTTCACCCCAGTCTGGCCAACAACCTTCTGTTGCCCCTGGCAACCAATGCCCCAACATGCTCCACTCCTGCCTGGGCCCCCACGGGCCACTGCACAAGACAGGCACAAGTGCCCTGTTATTTTGCTGGTTGCCAAGTTGTTTATAGCCTAAATCCTTTTGGTGACTCATCAAGTGCCAGTGAG
>NW_008702423.1:0-1058 GCF_000695815.1 Acanthisitta chloris
ACAGCCTCCCTGGGCAACCTGTTCTACACCTCCTGACACCCTCAGATAAAGGGAAGTTCATCCCCCTCACATCCTTCCCTTCCCATAAAACCATCACTCCTTTATAGCCTTCCCTCACTCCATCTCTGACCCTCAAAAGGTTCTCATTTGAACCTCCTCATGGTTGACACCATCCAAAAGCAAAGTGAACACGGGCACAAAGCCACACTTCTGTGCCAGGATCAAAGCATCCTCCCACCACAAATAGCCATTTTCAACACCTAGACAAAAATAACTTCTGTCCTATTAAGCAGGAACATTTCCCAGCGTCGCCTTGATCTGGCTCTAACCTTCACGCTAGCTTCAAGTGGAAAATTTCAGTCTTCCAGACACAACCCCAAGCAAAGACTGCAGCACTGCTTTATTCCTGCACTAACTACTCCACATTCGCTTGGACAAATGAAGCACCTTATGAAATATTCATTTTACAGAGAAATAGAGAAAAATCATAGAGCTAAGTGGGCAAAGCTCATCCACAAAACCAACCTGAACCACCAGGAGATGAAGTCTCCAGATGTCCTTGCTGCTCCTGCAGCAATGAGTTCTCCTAAGCCCAACTCAGCCCAAGGATTTGTCTCTCTTTGTGGAATTGAGTAAGATTTTCACTTTGAGCATCTCTCCTGCTCCTTGCAGAGTGTCCATCACAAACCCCTCATGGTTTATTCCCTCCCTGCAATTCCAGCTGCTTCATCTCTCCCCAGCAGCAGCCACTGGGCAGTACAGACCAAATGCTAAATGCTTCAAGTTGCATCGCTCAGATCATGAAGAGATTAAACTGCGACAGGATTTCGGAGCTGGGGAGTAATGCTGTGTGTCTGTTCACCACCCTAAAAGCATGTTATACTTGGGAGGGATTATCCTGGGCAAACACCACTGCAAGAGGGTTACAGGCTCTGTTCTTTTCACTCCTGCAGCCTCACAAGCATTTCACAAGGTCCTTGGCCAAGCAGCTGTCGATGAGGTTTGTCTAAAACGCCAAGCACGAGTGTCTGAGGATTTTCATAGAATCATAGAATCAA
>NW_008702424.1:0-1056 GCF_000695815.1 Acanthisitta chloris
GAACTAAGACCTTGGGGACACCTAGATAAGCTTTCTGAAGAGAGTTTCAAATCCCCTTGGATTTGAAAGGGACAGTACTTAGAAGCTACCTGAAACTGTCCTCTTGGGCTGCTTTTCCAGTAGCAGCACTAGGCTTTTCTGGAGGAAAGGGCCAGTTGGATCAACCTGACTAACAGCAATGATGTGTCCTTAGGGATCACATCCACATCAGCTGGACACCACTGAACAGAAAGTTATCAAAAATTACTGTGGTTTGAATATGGAGACAATGGAAAATCTACATACTGCTATACACAGTCCAGGTTCTAAGGGTGACCAAGAAATCCACAAAAGTTTCAAAAAAACCTTTTTTTTAAAAAATATAAACTTCTGGGGCAGTAACATTTATCACTATTCCAAAACAGCTCCAGTGCTGTGACCATGTGTCTGCCTAGGCCCACATCTTCCTCAAGCCCTCAGGAACACATTTCTCTGAAAAATACCTACCTTCCTAAGAAAAGTCTGGAATTTAGGAAAGCATCTAAATATCCAAGACTAGGGACTGAATTTTTTTTTCTCTGAGGTAAATTTTATGTTGTGCTAACCTGAAATGCTAATTTTTCTTTTTTTTCTTATAGGATTTTCTGGCATCCAGTAGATCTCTGTATTTGGAGAGGGCAGAAAACCTTTGCTGAAAATACGTGTATTCTTTCACTTCAGAAGTTTCGGTATTTAAGACAGCACCCTACATAGTTTCTGGAGGGTGACTAGAGAAACATAAGACAGAGACCATTCATGTGTGGTATAAAAACAACCTATATTAAATATGGTCTGTTTCACATAAATGCAACCTATTGCTGCCTGCAGCTACTGATTTCGTTTCGCCCAATAAACATCAGTGGGTGAATTTCTTATGGTTTTGGACTTTTTAATTTTTTGTTTCTTTAAATAGAATTGAATTCTTTTACCATTCTTTTACAACAATCAGGTGGTAGACACCAAATTACTTTAGCACAGGTTGCCATTTTATTTTTCAAAGTTAATTGTTTATGAGATGAAAGAGAACATTAGATATGT
>NW_008702425.1:0-1052 GCF_000695815.1 Acanthisitta chloris
CCCTACACCAGATGCTCAGACAAATAAGGGAAGTCTTCAGCTGAGTGATCTCAGATGGTAAAATAATTGGTGTGACTATACTCTGGATAACTATATTCATCCAGGATACAGGCAAAGCATCAATGCCCTTTCCCTCCAAAGGACACATCTCTGCCTAGTGATCTAGAAGAGCATTTTGGTGGGCTCAGCCAGTGGAAAGAACTGTGAAACACTTGAGTGACCCTGATGCATATTTAATCTGATGCCAAGGGTGATGGGTGCACATGTGAGACACACACACTCACACATGCACCAGCCAGCACCTAAAACTCTTCTGTTGCTATATGAAACCTCTGACACAGAGTAAAACATTCCAGACTGTGCACTCACCTCCCTAACTTGCATCCCAGAATGGAAAGGGCAAGGAGGTGCAGCATGGCAAGGCAAAGGCCATGAGAGAAGATGTAGTGTTTGGAATCCTGTTTTATTTCTACAGGTTAGTGCCTGGTTTAGGGAAAATATCTTAGGAGGTTAGAGTTCTCCCAAACTCAGGTGGAGTCAGGTAGGTTTGGTTCAGAGGTGAAGGTAACACTTGCAGGGGAGGATAGAATTCAATCAAGGACAGAAAACAGGATTTTATTAAGGACAGAATGAAAGCAAACCAAAACATTTTTCTAAGGTCCATTGCAACCCCCAAGATTCTATGATTCCATGATTCTGTGCTGCAACCTTCCCTCTCAGACAGAGACTATGTTTTGGACAAGGTTCAAGGCCTGAATTAGACTGATCTGATTTGATGGAATGACCTATTTCTATTACCTGCTCCCTCACTCCTCCTGCTCTCAGATGGCCACTCTGAATAACTCCCACAGCTCTGCTAACAGCTCTTCCTGATTCAGCTCTTGGAAGAGGACCCATAATGGGGAGAGCTGAACACAGTATCTCAGCTCACAAGGATTTTTAAAGCCATTTCTCCTCTCTCACACACCTCACAGGAGACTCTTATAGGATATCTTCTATTTCCTAGTCTCTAGCCTTCTCTCTCCCAGTCACAGAATTTTAGGGGTTGGAAT
>NW_008702426.1:0-1052 GCF_000695815.1 Acanthisitta chloris
GGCTCCTTCCCCCCTCCCCCCGCCAGCAGCACAGGAGCTGCTGCGGAAAAGCCTCTCCCTCCAGGGCAGGAGCTGTGCCCAGGCCTGTGCTGTGCTGGTCCCTCACAGCTGTGCCCTCGTCCCTGCAGGGAAGGCTCTGCCATGCTGCAGATCGACGTGGACACGGAGAAGGGAGGCCTGTGCGTCAACAAGAACTTCCTGGTGGATTTTGGCAAGGAGCCCAACGGGCCCTGCCTGGCCCATGACATTCGCTTCCCCGGCGGCGACTCCACCTCCGAGATCCTGCCCTAAGCGCCTCTGGAGCCTCCCTCTTCCCTGTCCTGTAGTGCAGCCTTGGGTGATGGGTCTGGGCTCCCTGTTCCCTGCTGGGTCTCGACTGCTGCTGCTGCCCTGAGCTGTGGCGGCTCAGCCTCAGCGCGAGGCTTTGGCTCCTCGAACCAGTGACCAGGACACACGGCACCTTCCCAGCCGGAGCAATCCCTGGGCAGAGCCCGGAGCTGAGCCCCGGCGCTGCTCCCTGGAGAGGTGTGCAGCAGGCTCAGAGCCTCTGGCAGGTCCCTGCGCCCCTCCTCGGTGCTGAGCTGTCCCACCCCTGCCCTGGTGTCCCAAGGGCCTGGCAGAGCTGCTGGGGAAGGTCTGAGCTCCCAGAGGTGGCTCAGAGCTGCCTCACCCTTGGCCACTGAGGCAGCGGGTGCAGTGCCCAGTTTGTCTGAGTTCCTCTCCTCTAGCCAGGCCATTCCTGGAGAGTTTCCTGGGCCCAGGAGCCTCCCGGATGGTGTCCCACGTGCCAGGGGTGTGTGTGCCACGGCTGGAGGAGCACCAAGTGCTTTGCTGTCAGAGGTCTTTGTGTCCTGCCACTGGTTTGCTCTTGCTCTGCTTTCAACAGCAATAAAGTTGTTCATTGCATCAGCTGCATCTGCACCTGTGTCAGTCCTTGGAAGTGTTTCAAATTTTTTTCAGGGGAAGACAATTCCCACCAGTGGTTAGGGATGAGATCAGGAACTGAAAGATCCCTAGGACAGGACACTCTTGTGCCTGGGAGGCTGCCTGGG
>NW_008702427.1:0-1048 GCF_000695815.1 Acanthisitta chloris
CCAAACCATTCCAGGATTCTATGATTTCAGCAGCATCTTCAGGCAATGATCACATGGGCTGTTCCCTACCAGTACTTTACAGCTGGACAAACAGTATTTTTAAGCCACACAATAGCTCCAGGAGGTGCCTACACTAATGCCTAACACCTGCAGCAGAAAAGGAGCCTATTAGCCATGAAGGAAAGGACTAGAGACTGTCCTGATTTGGGGCAAACGTGCACAGCATTTAGCTATTTCGTGGTGTAACTGTATCAAAGTTTATGGCTCTCCAAGCTGAACTTTTTCAGAGCCTCAGTTAAAGGGCTGTGATATCCTGGCAGTTTGATGCAGGAGATAGATGGTCTCTGCTGCTGACAGCTAGCAAATGATCCACCAGATGCTTGGATCTGCAGCTCCCAAGCCCAGCCATGATTCTAAAGTGAAGAATTAAAACCTCTTCCCTTCAGCAGCTAAGAAATGCCTCATTAGTGCTATAAAGGAAGAACTGAAGGCACATCACTACTATAAATAGGACTCTACATCTCTCGTTAGCTCGAGCCATTAATAGCCTTAGGAAGGAATGAATTTCCAGACAGAGATGGGTTTATGGCCACAGAACCTGGGCATGTGGCTTGTTTGCAAATGTTCTCCCTAGCTTTCATCTGGCTTCAGCTTCTCCTGAACTCCCATCAGAAGCCGAGAGAGTTTCTTACACAAGTGACTCGATTCCTGACTTGCAGCACTGGGAGTCTCTCACTCAGATCAAAACCAGCAGCTCCTGTGGTTATGTTTTCCTCACTTCTGGAAACCTTCCCCTACACAACACTTCAATACAAAGTGTTCTGGTAAAAATTGCCCCCAAATGGCACAACTTTCAAGGTTTCCTTCCCCAAACCTTCAGCTAGAATTGCCATGACAAATAACAAGCTCAAACTTCAGGAGGATTATTATCTTTGGAGAATGAAGTCTCCATTCACATGGAATTGCCATCTCTGGGTGCCTAAGGGATCTATCCTTCCCCTTCAGAGAGATCCATGGTGGGTCACAGAATGTCCTGAGCTGCAAGGGA
>NW_008702428.1:0-1068 GCF_000695815.1 Acanthisitta chloris
ATGTGTCACTGTGTTGTGAGTCTCAAAGTGTTTCCTGTTGGATGTTTGAGAACAAACTAATTTGTGTTTAGATGTAAGAAATAAGAAACAGACAATGCCAATTACCTACTATTAAATTATAATTCCAGTTTTGTTGATATATCTAGCAGGTAGAGGTTTTCTCCTCACTTTGCTAACTTTCTGTGTAACTTCTATCACTACAGATCATGTAGTAAAATAAATATTACAGAATATAAGAAGATGACATGTCCAGAAATTTACCTGCTACAAATGAATATCTGATTAGATTTGCCTAGGAAGTGAACAAGAAATTATTTTATTATGCACAAATTGACAAACTTAAGGAGGAGGTGAGGCGAAAAACAGACAATGAGTGAACTGTTTCCTGAATGATAAATAAATCTATATTCCTGTGGGTATTTTTTATAGGGCTCCAGGGGGTGCTTTTTGGAAGATCTAATTATGCATTTGAAATGCTCCTATTTCATTTTGGTAGTGTGTTATTAAAGGAAAAGTCTATTTTTGTTAGTCTCTCTATCATATGTCTCTGTGTGTGTAAGGCAATACTTAAATAAAACCCTTCATGTGCCCAAAGGCATTTTTATTTTAAGTTTGAATCCTACTAATGCAGTCTTGATAATATTTTCAGCTAAGCTACTTTTTGTTCACTGACTTTAAATGAGATGCTAATGATACCTAAACCCAACCCAGATATCACACAGAGCATGAATTCAGCCTTTTAGTTCTCTATAGGGAAAGTTGAACTTCTGGTGGTGCAGATGGTGAAGTGGCACTCGGTGTAGCCTTGATATTTGTGTGGTGGGATGGGGCAGCAGCACCTAAGTTGTGTGCAGATGACTGGAGGCTTCTGAGGGCAAACTGCTCCTTCTCCAGTTCCCAAAGAGAGACTGGGGGTTTTGAGGACTGAGATGGTGGTGTTTCAAATTAAGAGGAAACATAGAGGAAAAAGCCACTGGCATGAGGTGAATGGGTGGGAAGGGTTGGGAAGGAAGGTGGTCATGATAAGTGTGATGTGGAGATGTCTATTTTGTTTATGTACACATAGAT
>NW_008702429.1:0-1039 GCF_000695815.1 Acanthisitta chloris
TTTTTTGTCACAGAAAACTTGGAAAAATAATGAAAGCACTGCACAATGGAAGATACTTTTACTCTATCATGCAAAACATTTTAAATTATTTTTCTGCCTGACATATTCAATGAGATAAATTAAATACATGCCAAGCATGAACAGACAAAAGCACAAGTGACAAACACAGAAAAGGAGGCTGGAAAAAGGACATGGTTGTGGGTTTTCAGAAAAAAAATACTACTTTGATGAATTTACAAAGTTCACAACTTTATCCATGCTAAGAAGTTCTTAAGTGCCAATCCCTTTGTTGAATTCTGTACAAGGCACCAAGACTTTGGCCAAACCTCTCAGGGCCATATCATGCAGAATAAAGCACTACTTCCAGGCCAGTTCTGTTTGCAACAAGAGTTAAGGCAACACATTCTCTAATCTAAGGGCATTTTATTTCAGCACCT
This sequence comes from Acanthisitta chloris, assembly GCF_000695815.1. Taxonomy (NCBI): domain Eukaryota; kingdom Metazoa; phylum Chordata; class Aves; order Passeriformes; family Acanthisittidae; genus Acanthisitta; species Acanthisitta chloris. Next base: position 438 of record NW_008702429.1, read on the forward strand.
TGTTTGGAGTAACAACATGGGAAAGTAAAGCTATTAGTTCCACAGCCCTTCACATCTGGACAAACCAATGCCCTGTGTTGTGGGCATTGCTCAACATTCACTGACATCCAAATCAGTGTCATTCAGGTCAATGTTGTCCAAGCTGATGTCATCTAAGTCAAAGTCATCCAAGTTGAAGCTGACATTGTCATTGTGCCAGTCATCTTCATTTTCTGAAGTATTGTCATCATCCAAGTCAATGCCGTCATCAATGTCTGAGTCACCATTGTCAACGTCCAAAATATTGTTGTTGTCATGGTAATCCAAGTCATTGTTGTCATCATGGATGTCCAAGTGTTTTTCTAATACACAGTAACATTTGTCCTATTTAGAGGAACTCACACACTAATAATTTATTTTAATAGTGTGGACAAATTATTCATAGCAAATTTGAAATTTCCTAACCCAAGTGATTTTCTAACCTAACCCTGAGATATATCCTGTAAGAGACTCATGTTTCTAGTTGTTATAAAATGTAGCCTTTGCAGTTTGGCTTTGTGTTTAGGCTTTTCTCTCTGGGACAGTTCTAGTGTGGACAGAGAAGTCTTTATATATATATATAT
>NW_008702430.1:0-1030 GCF_000695815.1 Acanthisitta chloris
GAATTTTTTTAATTGGGTTGGACAGGCTGACAGGAAGAACATTATTTCTTGATGAGTTTTGACATGACTCTTAAGTGTAACAAAAAAGATGTTTTTACTGTGGGATGCTTAATTTTAATAGAAAAATATATTCATGGCAGCAGTTTTGTAATAAGTGTCAAGTGCTTTGAAGAGAAATAGAATTAACATCATTTTATTGGCACTGTAAGAATGAGGCAGAGTTTTGTAAAAGTAAGAGCTACTGACTCAGCTATTAAGTTTTATAAATCCATGAAGGAAAAAGGAGCTATTCCCCCCAATAAAAAAAAAATATGTAAATGAGCTCACAGCATTTCCCAGACTTTCCAATACGAAATCTGGAGAGAGCTGAAGATGAATTTTCATAGGGAATAAAATTTAAAAAGATGCTAGAAATGTCTTTAGTCTCTGGTGGAGACCTCTTTTTGAGTGACTGTAATGTATATGTGTTCTTCCAATTAAGAGGGATGTGCTACATGTGTATTATACAGAAGCAAGTGCAAGAGTACTATATGAATGATGAAAGGTCAAAATAAGGCATGTCTGAGTACTGACAAGGATTGGAAGATGTAATCGAGTAAGTCTGTGCCTCCCTGCTTTTACTGAGCTAGCTCAGAGCAAAGGTGAGGGAAAAATGCATGAAGTTTGTTTTTAAAGGAATGCTTTATTTTATAATTTTACCTAAGATCTGTGGTGCTGAAAAAGTACTACTGAGTTCGTTGTGTTTGTCCTCAGCCAACTCACAACTCCAAAAGGGTTTTTTGTCATGGGTGTCATTTCAGATGTTTTATATCATGGAGAATAGAGGCTTGATTCCAGTCAGCAGAGTTGGATACATTATTTTTGTACTTACTATGAGGTTTAAGTGTGATGAGCTCGAACTTCTAAGGTTACGAGCAGGACATGGATGAAGCCTTAGAGTTTGTCCCTTATCTCGGTCCATCCTCCTTAGACTGCCCCTCAGTGAGGGGCTCCGAATGCTGCAGGACCTCCCACGGCCTCCAAGATAAGT
>NW_008702431.1:0-1072 GCF_000695815.1 Acanthisitta chloris
GGTGCTGGACCAAATCTAATGCATTTTTAGTGAAATAAGAAAAAACTTTTAGATGTTTAAGTGCCACGTAGAAACAAATTCATTCAAAATTACTGCTCCACTAACTGCACATCCCCAGATGCTGAAAAAGCAATAGATTCTGTTCATTTTCTTATCTCTTCACAGCATCATTTTAAATAGCCATTCTCTTATATCTTAAAAAAATGATCTTCCTGTGTTCTTTTTTCCTGTAGCCTTAACAATGTCATTTTCTGTGTGGATACAATTTCCAGGTATTATGCATACAAAGATACAGAGAACTTCAGAAAACAAAGGGGAGAATTAATCAGTATACAGGTATAAATTTAAAATAACGTAAAAATAAATTTTCAAGTACTTCTAAGCCTTAATTTCAAAAGACACTTTCAGCCCTTTTTAAGAATCTTCACTCTGGTTTAGGTAGCTGTCTGTGAGCCTTTAGTAAACTGTGGCCACAGCATTTACAGAGCTGAGAACTCCTGAAATGTAGCATCATAGAACTTCAAATGAGAATATAAAAGCTTAACTTAGACAAGAACTTGGTCCTCTTGCTGTCCCCTGCTGACAAACATTCAGAGCAGCTCTGTGTAACACAGGAGGCTGTACACGTGGCTGGATTTCCAAAAGGCACTTCTTTCAGATCTAGATAAAAATTTTGTGCAATTTGGTTTAGAAATAACTCAGCTGCATGAGCTGAGAACACCATCGCATTGTCTGATGTATGCGTCTGACATGATAATATGCTTCTTGTAATTACAGAAGATTTTCACAATTGATCTGAATTGTTAAGTTTTTACATGTTTTAAAAATAAGCATTTTACCTAAAATTTCCTCATTTTCATACTCTGCCAAGTTTTAAAGTGAGACTGTCTCAATGCTTTCTACCTTGCATATTCCCATTACCAATTAATTAAGAGTTCTTTTTGATGCATCTCATTTCTACAGCACTTGGGATTTTAATAGATTAAAAACGTTAGCAATTCTTCAGCATTTCTTGGGAGCTGCTTATGACTCCGTGAGACACTCATTTGAAACCACATAAATCACTGCAGAA
>NW_008702432.1:0-1068 GCF_000695815.1 Acanthisitta chloris
TGTGCCACTGCCTCACCATCCTCACAGCAAAGAACCTTCTCCTAATATCTAAGCTAACCCTGCCCTCTTTCTATTTGAAGTCATTACCCCTTTTCCTGTTACTTGTCAAAAGTCCCTCTCCAGTGCTCTTGTAGCCCCTCTGGGTACTGGAAGGTGCTATATTACTCAGTCACCTAGAGTCTTTTTCAATATCCTACTACACACTGGAAAAAGTAAACATAAAATTAAGTTATAAAAAGTACATTTTTGTAATTCTTAGTATTTTCTTTACTTTTATTAGTTGATTTACTCAGGCATAAATGAAGACAGTGGCCAAAAGGAGATGGCACCATACACTATGATTTTGCACAGTATTATATTCAATTATGTACAGCTGGAGCTATCAGGTAAAATTGGATGAAAACTCTGTCTTGGTTCTGGCTCACTGATTCTGATCAGGATAACTGAAGACTTCTAACTTCAGGGTTATACTGAATTAAAATAAAGCAAATATAAAGACAAAACTAGTCACATATAAACAAGAACACTTTCCCACAATTTTCATTTGAACATGAACTTCACTTTTCAGCATCAATTTAATATTTTATTCTGTCAGAAATTTGTTTACTTGTATTTCTTTTAACGTGGTTTTCTGATACTTGCTATGTAGCTACTAATTTGAATTGAAGTAATAAAATCTCATTATCTTCTGCATAAAATATACTTGATTGTGATGGATTATTCTGCTCAGTATGACTACTGACACAATGCAGCACTGCTTTCCCCAGAATATTGCAAGAGATGTAGTAATAATTTATTACAATCCTTTCTTTTACGATGAGTTTTATGAAAAAGCTTTTAAGAAACTTTGAAGTGCAGCTTTCTCAAGAGTAAAGAGATCACTGACTTAATATTTGTTTATATGAGAAAGGAGAAAACAGAACTTACCTGTTTGCTATGGACAGAAATTACCACATCAGCAAAACATGAACTGATGCATGCAATTTGTGTATTTACAGTATTAAAACTGGGTAAAAAGTATTTATTTGCCCAAGTGTGCTCTTTTGGGCTGAAGTAGAGTTAACTTTC
>NW_008702433.1:0-1061 GCF_000695815.1 Acanthisitta chloris
CCATTCCAACCCTAAATTCTATGATTCCACAATTCTATGAAAACAGTGATATAGACTGTCAAAACATTCTCTCAAAATCAAAATAATATCAGCCCATAGGTAATACTTTATACAGCACTTCCCCAAGAAAAGAGGATTTTTTTTTGCTTTAGAACCTTTATTCCTCTCTTGAAAATAAATATTTTTGGCCTTTGCTTTTCAAGATTTGCTGGATAAACCCAGACCCCAAATGACAAATTTTTATGCACAAAAACATACATTCAGTTTAATCAGTTATATTAAAGATACAAAACTCTAGATGACTCCAAACCTTTAATGGAAGACAGCACATTTGTCCTCCTGTAAAACAGCTACAGATTTCATCTTCCCCAAAAGTACAGTTTAAACTGATGATAAAAAAAAATTACCTGTGAAATCATTTGCAGAGCAGTATCAAAAAGAAGTATTTATTAAGGATGTTTGGAATTTGATCTGTGTTTCCTAACTTTGGTTAATTTCCTGCCTTGAAAAATCCATTTGTAGGCATGTACCTCTAATTGGTCTTCTGTCATCACAGAAGTATTTTGGGTGGGTGAGAAACAAGTGACTGACATCTCAGGTTCTTCCATGTGACAGTTTTATAGGCACTCCTGGTCTTCCAAATGTTGAGTTAGAAAACTGTGCTCACCAAGTAAGTCTAAGTTTGGTAGCTCTACTAAATAGAAGGATCAATGGAGTTAGGCTTAAGTCCAGAACTGTTCATGGAAGGACAGCAAAGACAAGAGCTTTTCTCAGAGACTGAGCCAAGCAGCACTGAGTATCATACTAACTTTGTAGGTTTTTAAAGCACATATTATGAGGCATCACCACTGAGTTCCCTTACAAAACATCACAGGTTGGTTTGAAAGATATTTTACCTGTCTTGGTCAACTGGGCTGTTGGGTCTATTTCCATGCACTGGGATGACTGAGCTTGAGGATAGAGCAGACAAATGCACATCATGATGAAGTTTCACTGATTTTCTGCAGTTTTTTTCAATACTACCACTACTCTCACATGATCATAGAATCACAGAATCATCA
>NW_008702434.1:0-1073 GCF_000695815.1 Acanthisitta chloris
AGACCCGCAGGCTGCAGGTGCAAGCGGTGGCAGCACAGTTTCCCTGTGCTGGTGGGGACCAGACCCTGGCTGAGGCTGACCCTGGCCAAGGGTGACCCTGCCAGCCCCAGCCCTGGCTCTGAGGGCTGTGACCCCTGGGCTAATCATTTCTGGACTCATCAGGGACATGACCTTATGCTCTTCCAGCAGCATCTCCACCACGCTCCATCATCCTGGACTGTTGCCACATCAGCAGCATCGATTACACGGTGGTGGTGGGGCTGGCAGAGCTGCTGCAGGAGCTGCACAAGCATGGCCTCTCACTGGTCTTCTGTGGCCTGCAGGTGTGTGGGACCTTGGCCACTCTGTCCCAGGTCCTGTTGCCCCATCTCAGGCCATGCTACCCCATCCTGGGCAATACTGCCCCATCCCAGGCCATGCTGCCCCATCCCTGGCTGTGCTGCCTCTCCTCCAGACCCAGGGAGGGTCTGTGCTGATGGGCTTAGCCCAACTGCCTTCCCCTGTGGTCTGTGCTGGCCTCTCCTCTGGTATCACCTTCATCATCTCAAGCACCTTCATTTCACAGAGGTGGAGGCTGCGGGATGCAGGGAGGTGGGAAGGGCTGGATCCTCTGCACTGGGGTGACTGGGGGCTTAGCCCTGGAGGGATGGGAAGTGGCCAATACTCCCCCAGCCCAGGTTTTTCTGCCCTCAGGATCCTGTTCTCCAAGTCCTCCTGTCTGCAGACTTAGAAGGATTCCAGCATTTCCCCAGCCAAGAGGAGGCAGGTGAGGCTCTGGGCTGCCCTGGGTGCTCTTCTAGGGTGCTGATGACTAGGGCTCTGGAGAACAAACCTGGGGATCTGACCTTTCTTGAGCCCCAGAGCAGCAGTGTAGGGCCTACAGGGGCCCGGCTCCTGGGAAGATGAGCTGGAGCCCCTCTGAAGAGTTGGGTCACCCCAGCCTTGGGGACCCATGCTGAGCTGTTGTAGTTTAACCCAGCAGCAGCTCAATGCCACATAGCCCTTTGCTCCCCTCACAGAGGGATAGGAGAGAATTAGAAAAAGTTAAAACTCATGGTTGAGATAAAGACAGT
>NW_008702435.1:0-1059 GCF_000695815.1 Acanthisitta chloris
AGAACTAACACAGAGGCAAGAACAACTGCAATGCCCAGGGCTGCTACTGAGCCAGCATTACCCCCAGGACACAGCTCAAGACTGCTGCAGGAATGAAGACTGCAAATCTCCAAAACAAAACTCACATGACCAGTCAAAGGTCATGGAGAGAGACTACACTTACTCAGCTCAAACTGCAAGAGGAACAACTTGGGGTTTTTTTTAAGAATCATTCTAAGAAAACCAGGTGCTGTGATTTGAAAAGGGGACTCAAGTTCTGCAATAGAAAATGCTTTTATGTTACAAACATTTCAAGTTACGCAGACAAGTTCAAACAATCCCAATCTCTTGAGTCAAATGGCATTAATGTCTTAAATTAGCAAGGTAAAGGAGGACTTCAATGAATTTTAAGCTAACTGCATAAAATTTATCAAGTTAGCTAGTTGTAAGTTGAGCAATGAGCTTATGTCTGTAGCCTCAGAAAATCTGATGAAAAAGGTATATGCATACTCTAATTTTTCCTTTCAAAAAAATTCTAGAGAAGTCATTACTCCATTCAAATACAACTGGTTTTAGTGATGTCCTATGTACCCTATCTAAACATGACAGCATCACACAAAAACAGGATCCTGGATTCAAATACTCCACAGTCTAAAGGGGTCAAATTTTAATCTTTCTCTTCAGAGTATTCTCCTTCCCAGTGTATGCAGTCCTGGGTGTGCAGTAGCTCTCCCCTCTGTTCAAGGTACATCACTGAACAACAGTACAGACTAGAAGAGTGGGCCAGAAGAGACTAGAAGGAACCTGGCTGCACAGGCTGTGATTATGCCAAGTGAAGGGAACTGTGGATCTTGAAAGAAGTCATGTCTACCAGTTTCTATTTTCAAAGTAAAACTAATCTTTGCAGTCAACTCAATCAGAAGAGCCTTTCTCCTCTGTAAGGATGTCTCAAGGTAATCCTTTCACTGCAGTCACTCACATGCCTAACCTGTACTGCTCTTGCTTTTTCAAAGACAGAAGAGTTAATAGGAAGACATCTATCTAACAACCAAGCAGCTTTGAAAGGGTAAATGAAAGAAG
>NW_008702436.1:0-1071 GCF_000695815.1 Acanthisitta chloris
AGCTGGAGGTAAAGCAGGACCTCAAGGTGGGGCTGAGGGAAATTTAGGATTACTGTTGAGCTGTGCCTCTGAATCTTACTTAAGACCTTGTATTGTCAGAGGTCAACCCTACCCTACAACCTGTTCCAATCTTTTATTGTTAAGCAAATTAATGTAACATTCATGTCCTTTCTATAAAGAAAATTCTACCATGGGAACTATTACAGCTTTTCCCTTTAACTACTCTATTCTATGTTTTAGTACAGGACTATTTTAAATTAATTATCCTCTAATTTGTAGTTGAGGCACTCAGTGGCTGTAAGTGATAACATCTCCATAGTGCAGTTAATGTTATGCTTCTTTGTGTATATAAATACTTCACAAATGCGTTTTTTTCTCTGATGTAAATTGAAATCTAATAGTCTAAACAGGACCATTTCTGCATAGTACTTAGCAATGCATTCCAGGTGCTTGAAAGCAATTTTAGAGAGGATGAAAAAATTTCAACAAAATGTTCATATCTTAGAATTTATATCAGTTTCTCCAGTAGACCTCATATTCAGTTAACAGGAAACATTGAAATGTTTTTGAGCATGAATTTAGGCATTTGGGTGCAAAGATAGTGATGTAATTTGGATTTTCTAGATTTTTGATTGAGCTTTTTAATGCAGATTCAGTTGAGAAATGCTATGAAAAACCTAGCCAAATGTTAAACAAATGAGGCACCATTCTTCTTATGTTCTAATATGCAACTTTTGAAACTCTAATGGTATGAAAGCAAGAATTACAGGAGTGATATCTGTAGGAGACTTTCATTTTTCCAGTGTTTGAGAAGACATTTTAAAGATTCTTGGTGAAAGATCTCTGCGGTTTTGGGAAATAAGGCCCAGTAAGAGCTCAGCTGCACTGGAGAAAAAATTATGAGCTGTCGTGGAGGTCTTGGTCTTTGGAATTATAATCTTCCATTTCGAAAAAGTTGGCAAAAGATCTAGCATTGGTTGGGATTCAAAATAGCTGTGCGATAAATGAACACTACAACTTCATATTTGTGCTGTTAATACATTGTTCACCTTATGAAACCATCCCTGAGTT